>NC_025997.2:52811679-52827762 GCF_000442705.2 Elaeis guineensis
CAACATGTAGCTCATGCTCTATATATTTTAATTTTTGATTTAATTCTATATAATAATTATGTAATAAGATCTTAGATCTAGAGATTTTTTAATTTTAAAAAATAAATTTTGATTTATTTTAGTCTTCTGCTGCCTGATCTTAAAAAAATTTTAAGATCTAACCCTGAAATCCTAGATCTGGTTCCTTCAATTGTCCAGGCTCGAGTGTGGCTCGACCAACTTGAGCATTGATTTAAAGGTACAATAAGATGGTTATATGATGAATGATAATTCTAATATCTAATGGACACCAGACATGTGGCGCCACCAATACCTATTTGGAATATTGGACTCATTATCATGCACCTTAATGGGAAGCTATGAACAAGTTATCAGCATAACTGTATCATTTTATGGACCTAATAATTTAAAAAATTTGATTTTATTGACCTAAGAATAAGAGAAGAAATTGACCTGCAAGTTGTAAATCCTCCAACTGACTTCATCAAGTCATGTAAAGGATTAGACACAAGCTGGTCTAATGACACCTAAATCAGTCATACTGATTAACCTTAATGACATGGGTCTGCTTGAATCAACTAGTAATCTAATCAAAATACAATCTACTATGTTGATCAAGTAAGTGAGATCAGTGAGAGGGATGTGTCATTAACTCATCGTAGACGTATCTAGGTGAGTAGCTCTCAATTAAAAAGCACTTGATCGAATCTGCCAGACTTACTTTAGACACAGTTGGTGCAAAAATCCGCTTGCGCCGGAGAAGCTGGAGTCGGGGAAGTCGCGGTCGCAGCCGGGACCTGCAAAGGAAGTCTAAACCGGAGGTGGGGTTGCTCCGGCAAGACCCTCCGACGCTCAAGTCAGTTTTTTGCCTCAACAAGAATGGAGTGCTCGAACGGAGAATTTAGCAGAGTTTTTAGATAAAGGATGAGAGCTTATAGAATAACGTATCTGGGGCCCCCCTTTTATAGGTGGAGGGGCAGTAGCCTGATAGCGATGTCTGTAACCGTCTGGCAGTGGGCTGCGCAGGGTCAGGTGGAGTTTGTTGCGAAGAATAGTGGAGTGGACCCGTGGCTATCACCGGGGCGTTCCACATGGAGTCTGCCACGGGGAGTGGAGCGGCGTCCGCTGTCGTGACTTACCAGCGGATGGGAGAATCGCACGGAATCCATCGTAGGAAGTGGAGCAGAGCTGCGACCGTTACTGCGGCCTGTCAGGGAGTGATGGAGCTGCGTGGAATCTGCCGCAGGAAGTGGAGCAGGGCTGCGACCGTTACTGCGGCCTGTCAGGGAGTGATGGAGCTGCGCGGAATCGACCGCAGGAAGTGGAGCAGGATCATGGCCGTTATTGTGGCCTGCCAGGGAGCGCAGATCCATCGGCTGAAGTTCGGCAGTGGTCGGAGCCCGGCTCCCGTGGGAGTCCGGGCGGAGTCAGCTTGCGGTTGAGGTTGTTGGCGGAGTCCGACTCTCGTAGGAGTCCGGACGAAGTTTGTCTGCAGCCGTTGGAGTCGAGGATGAAGCCCAGCTCCCGTAGGAGTCCGGGCGGAGTCTTCCTGTAATTAAAGTTAAAGGCGAAGTCCGGCTCCCGTAGGAGTCCGGACAAGGCTTACCGACAGCTGATGCTGAGGATGGAGCCCGGCTCCCGTGGGAGTCCGGGCGGAGTCTACTTGTGGTTGAAGTTGTTGGCGGAGTCCGGCTCCCGTAGGAGTCTGGATGAAGTTTGTCTGCAGCCGTTGGAGTCGAGGATGAAGCCCAGCTCCCGTGGGAGTCCGGGCGGAGTCTACTTGCGGTTGAAGTTGTTGGCAGAGTTCGGCTCCCGTGGGAGTCCATACGAGGCTTACCGGTAGCTGATGTTGAGGACGGAGCCCGGCTCCCGTGGGAGTCCGGGCGGAGTCTACTTGCGGTTGAAGTTGTTGGCGGAGTCCGGCTCCCGTAGGAGTCCGGACGAAGTTTGTCTGCAACTGTTGGAGTCGAGGATGAAGCCTGGCTCCCGTAGGAGTCCAGGCGGAGTCTTCCTGCAATTAAAGTTAAAGACGAAGTCCGGCTCCCGTAGGAGTCCGGACAAGGCTTACCGGCAGCTGATGTTGAGGACGGAGCCCGGCTCCCATGGGAGTCCGGGCGGAGTCTACTTGCGGTTGAAGTTGTTGGCGGAGTCCGACTCCCGTAGGAGTCCGGACGAAGTTTGTATGCAACTGTTGGAGTCGAGGATGAAGCCCGGCTCCCGTAGGAGTCCGGGCGGAGTCTTCCTGCAATTAAAGTTAAAGGCGAAGTCCGGCTCCCGTAGGAGTCCGGACAAGGCTTACCGGCAGCTGATGTTGAGGACGGAGCCCGGCTCCCGTGGGAGTCTGGGCGGAGTCTACTTGCGGTTGAAGTTGTTGGCGGAGTCCGGCTCCCGTAGGAGTCCGGACGAAGTTTGTCTGCAACCGTTGGAGTCGAAGATGAAGCCCGGCTCCCGTAGGAGTCCGGGCGGAGTCTTCCTGCAATTAAAGTTAAAGGCGAAGTCCGGCTCCCGTAGGAGTCCGGACAAGGCTTACCGACAGCTGATGTTGAGGACGGAGCCCGGCTCCCATGGGAGTCCGGGCGGAGCCTACTTGCGGTTGAAGTTGTTGGTGGAGTCCGGCTCCCGTAGGAGTCCGGACGAAGTTTGTCTGCAACCGTTGGAGTCGAGGATGAAGCCCGGCTCCCGTAGAAGTCCGGGCGAAGTCTTCCTGCAATTAAAGTTAAAGGCGAAGTCCGGCTCCCGTAGGAGTCCGGACAAGGCTTACCGGCAGCTGATGTTGAGGACGGAGCCCGGCTCCCGTGGGAGTCCGGGCGGAGTCTACTTGTGGTTGAAGTTGTTGGTGGAGTCCGGCTCCCGTAGGAGTCCGGACGAAGTTTGTCTGCAACCGTTGGAGTCGAGGATGAAGCCCGGCTCCCGTAGGAGTCCGGGCGGAGTCTTCCTGCAATTAAAGTTAAAGGCGAAGTCCGGCTCCCGTAGGAGTCCGGACAAGGCTTACCGACAGCTGATGTTGAGGATGGAGCCCAGCTCCCGTGGGAGTCCGGGCGGAGTCTACTTGCGGTTGAAGTTGTTGGCGGAGTCCGGCTCCCGTAGGAGTCCGGACGAAGTTTGTCTGCAACCGTTGGAGTCGAGGATGAAGCCCGACTCCCGTAGGAGTCCGAGCGGAGTCTTCCTGCAATTAAAGTTAAAGCCGAAGTCCGGCTCCTGTAGGAGTCCGGACAAGGCTTACCGACAACTGATGTTGAGGATGGAGCCCGGCTCCCGTGGGAGTCCGGGCGGAGTCTACTGGAGCTGATTCTGCTGAGGACTTCGGCTGTGGGTATTTTATACCCAACACCAGTCCCCCTACTTTCGAGTTTGAATTGCGAACGAAGGAAGTACAGAGAAAGAGATGGACACAGCCGAAACTATCCTCGAATCCTACGCACCGCCGCCCCCAGATATTTTGGCATTAAATGTGCGCGTGCTGGAGTCTTTTCGGATTGGGGCGATACGAACCGATCCTTCAAAATTCTCGTCGGTACACTGGCCCAGGTACGGTGCCATAATGGCCCTGCTAATCTGCCAGCCACTTTTAGCCGCCTGCTGGGGGGAGTGGGACACGTGCCGGATGCGGACTGGCTTGGGGGGATTCGTGATCATTATGGCTCCGGATCCCAGGGTCTATTTAAACCCGTCTTCCCACCTTTAGGTGCCCTATTTCATTCCAAAATTTCTATCAGTGTCTGCCTTCTCTTCGAGAGCCTTGTTTCAGTGGGCATCTTCTTGAGCCGTAGGTGTCTTCCAAATCATCCCTGTCTTCATCCCTCTGGTCCCTCAGAGTGATATAGGTTAGTTTCAGCACCTTCAACCTTCTTCCCACCGCCTAGGGACTTCTTCTCTGTCATTACTTTTTGTACACCTTCGAGTTAGTTTCCGGTGGCCTCTCATCCCCCATCCTGTCCGTCTTCTCAGGGACCTTTAAAGCCCTCCTTCGAAACTTTCTGAAATGTCATCCGGCTCTTCCGCTCCCTGCAGTTCCGGGAGCACTTCCGCCTCAAACCCCCAGGTCCCCTGCTCTGTAGACGAACCTGCGTCTGGGGCTGGGCTCCGCCCGATTTTTGCATCGGGCACCATTCCATGTTCCCTGACCTCGGAGGAACTCCTTCTGATAAGGGTTCAGTATGGAGTTCCTCCAGAGTACGACCTAGAGCTGCCTGGCCCTTCTGACCGGGCTAGCACTCCCCTATCCGGTCATTTTTGTCTGTACCAGGAAGCATTCCGCATCGAACTCCGGCTTCCACTTCCCTCCTTTGTTGTTGCCCTCTTCCATTTCTTAGACATCTCCTTGGCCTCCGTGGCCCCGAATTCTTTTAGGTTTTTGATAGAATTTCTCTCCCTTTGCCACGTAGTCGAGGTCCAACCGTCCCTCTCCCTGTTTAGGCACTTCTATACTTTTAAGCGCCATCCTTCGGCGAAGGACTGGTGGTACTTCTCCCCCCAGTTCGGCAAGAAGGGGTTGCTGAAAGGCGCCCCTTCTTCAATCCACAATGGGAAGGAGAAATATCTCTTCGTCCACTGCCCGACCTTGAGTCTGGGCCTGCCCCCTTGGGGTTCTCTGAGGGATTCCGTCCGCCGGGCCCCCAGCCTGGGGGAGGATGACCTCCAAGCTGCCCGGAAGCTTCTAGCTTACTCCGCTCCTTCCCTTCCCAATCTTCTGAGGGAGCAATTTCTTTTCAACATCGACCTGAGTCCCCAGGATCTAGCAAGTATTCATCTTTTACCTTATCTTCTCTTTTCACGCCTTTCTCTTTTCTCTTTTTACCTCTTCTTCCTTCTCTCTCTCTTTCCCCTCTGTTTCTTTCTTTCTCTCTCTTTTTTTTTTTTTTTTTTGGTGTGGTTCATCCTTCATCTGTTCCTGTCGTAGTTCGTCATCCTTCCTTTTTAATTTTCCTCCTCTTCTCAAAGTGAGGGCCCTCCCCCCGCTTTTCGCGGGGTTGCATAGGAGCGAGGAGGTACCGCTGAGGGGCTTTTTCCTTTCATCCGATCTTGCTGGGTGGCTGGGTTTCGCCACCATCAGTCCTTGTTGCAGAAGTCACGGGTGGAGCCCGGCTCCCGTAGGAGTCCGGGTGGGGTCTTCCTCGGCGTCATGGATGGAGCCCGGCTCTCGTAGGAGTCCGGGTGAAGTCTTCCTTGGTGTCGTGGATGGAGTCCGGCTCCCGTAGGAGTCTGGGTGAAGTCTTTCTTGGCATCGTGGATGGAGCTCGGCTCCCGTAGGAGTCCGGGTGAAGTCTTCCTTGGCGTCGTGGATGGAGCCCGGCTCCCGTAGGAGTCCGGGCCTTCCACTTTGCTCGAGCCAGGGCGAGGTTTTCCTCCCATTCCCGGCTTGGCTGTGGGGGCACGTTAGGGTGCTGTAAGGCCTCTCCCCCCATCCGGTCTAAAAGAACCGGGCCTTCGACTTTGCTCATGTCAGGATGAGGTTCTCCTCCTGTTCTTGACATGGCTGTGGGGGCACATTAGGGCACTGTAAGGCCTCTCCCCCCATCCGGTCTAAAAGAACCGGGCCTTTGACTTTGCTCATGTCAGGATGAGGTTCTCCTCCTATTCCTGACATGGCTGTGGGGGCACATTAGGGCGTTGTAAGGCCTCTCCCCCCATCCGGTCTAAAAGAACCGGGCCTTTGACTTTGCTCATGTCAGGACGAGGTTCTCCTCCTGTTCCTGACATGGCTGTAGGGGCACATTAGGGCGTTGTAAGGCCTCTCCCCCCATCCGGTCTAAAAGAACCGGGCTTTTGACTTTGCTCATGTCAGGATGAGGTTCTCCTCCTGTTCCTGATATGGCTGTGGGGGTACATTAGGGTGTTGTAAGGCCTCTCCCCCAATCTGATTTTGAAATAGTCGGACTTTCATTTTAGGCATGTTTGGACGGGGTTCTCCCCTATTCCTAACATAACTCTATTTCAAGCGTTTGGAGGGGTCATATCCAGTCGTAATAAATCCACGCCAGATGGGAAGAGTGCGTCAAGTAGAAAGAAATTTAAATTCAAGGTGAAATCGTAAGTGATACATTTACAGATTTTTCGAGCTCCACGGTAGCGGATGGTCCGCTCCTCCTTGGGGCCCTCCGGTGATGGAGTCGATGGTCCCAATGGGAGGCCGGTCCCCGGGTTGCTCCTCCCTTCTTGGCGGTTCAGGCTGCGGAAGGGCCCTTGGCCGATCTCCTCTACCCTCAGGTCTGCGTCGGATGAACCTGTCGAGTCGACCTCGCCGAATGAGCTCCTCGATCTCGTCCCGGAGCTGGATGCATTCCTCTGTGTCGTGGCCGTGATCGCGGTGGTAGAGGCAGAACTTGTTGGGGTTACGCTTCTCGGGGTGTGTGCGCATCCTCTCCGGCCTAGGGAGCTGCTCCCTGACCTCCATCAATACCTGGGCTTTCGAGGCATTGAGGGGGGCGTAGTTATGGAATCTCCCGGGTGGGAAACCCCGCCAAACCCCACGATCCGGGCTTCTCTGCCTGCGCGCCCGGGGTGGAGTATGGGCGCGCTTATGGCCAGGAGGGGATCGAGAATGTAGTCGGACTTCCTTTGGCCTTTTTTCAATTGCGGGCTTACTCGAGTCTCCCGCTTGCCGCTCCCTCGCCGTCTCTTCATCCTTCATTTTGAAGGCTTCCTCCGCCCGGGCGTACCCTTCGGCCCGGGCCAGCAAATCAGCAAAATCCCTGGGATACTTCTTCTCCAGGGAGAACAAAAGATCATTCTTCTGAAGGCCACCCTTCAGGGCGGCCATTGCGACTGATTGGTCCAAGTTCCGGACCTCCAGCGCCGCGATGTTGAAGCGGTTGATGTAGGCCCGAATGGACTCCCCTTCCCTTTGCTTGATGTTGATGAGAGATTCCGAACCCTTCCGGGGGCACCGGCTGCTGACAAAATGGGCCACAAATTGATGGCTCATTTGGTCGAAGGAAAAGATGGTACCCGATTTCAAAGCCGAGTACCAATTCCTCGCCGCTCCCTTCAAGGTGGACGGGAAGGCCCGGCATAAGATGGCATCAGGAGCACCGTGAAGCAGCATCATCGTCCGAAAGGCCTCCAGATGATCCACCGGGTCTGAAGTCCCGTCGTAGCTTTCGAACTGGGGAAGCTTGAAGTTTGGCGGGATCGGTTCCTGCATGATCATTTGGGAGAAGGGGGGTCAGTACAAATATCCTCACCATAAGCGGAAGGTGTATGGCGGAGCTCTTCGATTCGTCGGTTCATCTTCTGGAGCCTCCGATCCAGGAAACCCCCTCGACTTCGAGTTTCGAGGGTCCTTTGATAGAACGGGGGCAGGGATCTTCCAGGGGTGGAGTCGTGGTCCGATTGAGGGCTTTCTACCCTCGGGTTCATTTTCCCAGGAAGGACGGGGCGGCTGGCCCAGGTGGCCCGCCCCGCCGTCGGATTCTGGTGTTCCGGGGATGCCCTTTCCGGGCATACCGATGCCTGCGGCTGCTGCTGCTGCATAGCTTGCACAGCTTCGGTGAGGCCTCTGACCTGCTGCGCCAGCAGGTCGAACTGCTTCGCACCGACTGCCGTTGTCGGAGGAGGAGGAGGAGGTTGAGAAACAGGAGGGGAGGTCGGAGCCTGAGATCTGGCCGTGGAGGCCGTGGACCGTCGCATGGATTCCTTGCGAGGAGGCATCGAGTAGGGATCCCGTGGGAAAACAAGGAGTGGGTGTCGGAGGAGACGTTCGGGGGCGACTCCATTGAGCGCTCCTTTAAGAACAAGGGTACCACGAAGGTTCAGGCCCTTCCTCTAGCGCCAATCCTGTTGGTGCAAAAATCCGCTTGCGCCGGAGAAGCTGGAGTCGGGGAAGTCGCGGTCACCGTCGGGACCTGCAAAGGAAGTCTAAACCGGAGGTGGGGTTGCTCCGGCAAGACCCTCCGACGCTCAAGTCAGTTTTCTGCCTCAACAAGAATGAGTGCTCGAACGGAGAATTTAGTAGAGTTTTTAGATAAAGGATGAGAGCTTATAGAATAACATATCTGGGGCCCCCCTTTTATAGGCGGAGGGGCAGTAGCCTGATAGCGATGTCTGTAACCGTCTGGCAGTGGACTGCCCAGGGTCAGACGGAGTTTGTTGTGAAGAATAGTGGAGTGGACCCGTGGCTATCACCGGGGCGTGCCACGTGGAGTCTGCCATGGGGAGTGGAGCAGCATCCGCTGTCGTGACTTACCAGCGGATGGGAGAATCGCACGGAATCCGTCGTAGGAAGTGGAGCAGAGCTGCGACCGTTACTGCGGCCTGTCAGGGAGTGATGGAGCTGCGCGGAATCCATTGCAGGAAGTGGAGCAGGGCTGCGACCGTTACTGCGACCTATCAGGGAGTGATGAAGCTGCGCGGAATCCACCGTAGGAAGTGGAGCAGGATCGTGGCTGTTATTGTGGCCTGCCAGGGAGTGCAGATTCATCGGCTGAAGTTCGACAGTGGTCGGAGCCCGGCTCCCATGGGAGTCCGGGCGGAGTCTACTTGCGGTTGAGGTTGTTGGCGGAGTCTGGCTCCCGTAGGAGTCCGGACGAAGTTTGTCTGCAGCCGTTGGAGTCGAGGATGAAGCCCGGCTCCCGTAGGAGTCCGGGCGGAGTCTTCCTGCAATTAAAGTTAAAGGCGAAGTCCGGCTCCCGTAGGAGTCCGGACAAGACTTACCGGCAGCTGATGTTGAGGATGGAGCCCGGCTCTCGTGGGAGTCCGGGCAGAGTCTACTTGCGGTTGAAGTTGTTGGCGGAGTCCGGCTCCCGTAGGAGTCCGAATGAAGTTTGTCTGCAACCGTTGGAGTCGAGGATGAAGCCCGGCTCCCGTGGGAGTCCGAGCGGAGTCTACTTGCGGTTGAAGTTGTTGGCAGAGTCCGGCTCCCATAGGAGTTCGGACGAGGTTTACCGGCAGCTGATGTTGAGGACGGAGCCTGGCTCCCGTGGGAGTCCGGGCGGAGTCTACTTACGGTTGAAGTTGTTGGCGGAGTCCAGCTCCCGTAGGAGTCCGGACGAAGTTTGTCTGCAACCGTTGGAGTCGAGGATGAAGCTCGGCTCCCGTAGGAGTCCGGGCGGAGTCTTCCTGTAATTAAAGTTAAAGGCGAAGTCTGGCTCCCGTAGGAGTCCGGACAAGGCTTACCGACAGCTGATGTTGAGGACGGAGCCCGGCTCCCGTGGGAGTCCGGGCGGAGTCTACTTGCGGCTGAAGTTGTTGGCGGAGTCCGGCTCCCGTAGGAGTCCGGACGAAGTTTGTCTGCAACCGTTGGAGTCGAGGATGAAGCCCGACTCCCGTAGGAGTCCTGGCGGAGTCTTCCTGCAATTAAAGTTAAAGGCGAAGTCCGGCTCCCGTAGGAGTCCGGACAAGGCTTACCGGCAGCTGATGTTGAGGACGGAGCCCGGCTCCCGTGGGAGTCCAGGCGGAGTCTACTTGCGGTTGAAGTTGTTGGCGGAGTCCGACTCCCGTAGGAGTCCGGATGAAGTTTGTCTGCAACCATTGGAGTCGAGGATGAAGCCCGGCTCCCGTAGGAGTCCGGGCGGAGTCTTCCTGCAATTAAAGTTAAAGGCGAAGTCCGGCTCCCGTAGGAGTCCGGACAAGGCTTACCGGCAGCTGATGTTGAGGACGGAGCCTGGCTCCCGTGGGAGTCCGGGCGGAGTCTACTTGCTGTTGAAGTTGTTGGCGGAGTCCGGCTCCCGTAGGAGTCCGGACGAAGTTTGTCTGCAACCGTTGGAGTCGAGGATGAAGCCCGACTCCCGTAGGAGTCCGGACGGAGTCTTCCTGCAATTAAAGTTAAAGGCGAAGTCCGGCTCCCGTGGGAGTCCGGACAAGGCTTATCGGCAGCTGATGTTGAGGACGGAGCCCGGCTCCCGTGGGAGTCCGGGCGGAGTCTACTTACGGTTGAAGTTGTTGGCGGAGTCTGGCTCCTGTAGGAGTTCGGACGAAGTTTGTCTGCAACCGTTGGAGTCGAGGATGAAGCCCGGCTCCCGTAGGAGTCCAGGCGGAGTCTTCCTGCAATTAAAGTTAAAGGCGAAGTTCGGCTCCCGTAGGATTCCGGACAAGGCTTACCGGCAGCTGATGTTAAGGACGGAGCCCGGCTCCCGTGGGAGTTCGGGCGGAGTCTACTTGCGGTTGAAGTTGTTGGCGGAGTTCGGCTCCCGTAGGAGTCCGGACGAAGTTTGTCTGCAACCGTTGGAGTCGAGGATGAAGCCCGGCTGCCGTAGGAGTCCGGGCGGAGTCTTCCTGCAATTAAAGTTAAAGGCGAAATCTGGCTCCCGTAGGAGTTCGGACAAGGCTTACCGGCAGCTGATGTTGAGGACGGAGCCCGACTCCCGTGGGAGTCCGGGCGGAGTCTACTGGAGCTGATTTTGCTGAGGACTTCGGCTGTGGGTATTTTATACCCAACAGACACCAACTGGTTAATTAGTTTTGATTTGGTCCACCAAAAGATTCGAGCTCAACCATGGAGCCATGATCATGGTCTATTTATTCAGGTAAAAAATATAGACTTGATCAAACTTCAACTATTGAGGTTGATATAGAGAAATTCTGACCTAATCTAATTCAACACTTGATTAGATTTAACCAATTTCTCTACTTGGTCCATACATGTTTCTAACCCTAGATCTAACCCATTAGAAGGACCTGATTCATGCTAACCTTTTGCCCATTAATTTATGTGGTACCTTAATGATCTTCGATTCTTAAATCTAGATCATTCAAACTTAATTCAAAATTAAATATATAAAATATATGTTTCAGTCTGTAGAACTATTCTACTAGGATTTCAGGTGAAGCATATCATATGTTTCAACTCATAAAAATAATTTTTTATAATGTATTTAATAATTAAACATATATAGGTATGATCTAAACTTCATACACACATCACATGCGTCATGACAACTTTTAGATCCATAACGATTACATCTAATGTAACATGCTATTCAGATTCTAAAATAATTTTATACCTGAATTCATCTTATTGTAATGAATCATAAATCTCTTTAAATCTAATCTAAATATATTGATGATCAAAAATAATTCATAAGAATCTGTTCATTTTTTTTCTTCATAAAATCAGATCACATTGATACCCCTACACGTCATAAAAGAACCCATTGAATGGGTAAAGAGAGAGATTAATCTCCTCGATCTCTTATAACTGGATGGTCTGGTGATCTCATCAATCTGAGTATTAGACTACTAAGATCTAAAATCTAGTTTCATATGTAATCACATCAACATGCAATTTTGACAAAACAATTTATATCTTGAACATGTCTTTGATCTTATCAATCATGTTCTTCATTTAATCTAATTAAATTTGATGCATCATATACATCATATCAGATATGAAATATATCTTATACTAATTATAAAATATCAATTTCAGATCTGATATCATATAAAAAATTAATTAGATATAAATATGAACGCATAATGACTAAATTTTTGGTTAAATCTATTTTGGTGTAGTGCTGAATTTTATTAGAATTCAAATCTAAAATCCATCAAAATAGATCTACTTTAGATCTGAAATAAGTCTTACTTTATAACTAAAATAATAATATTAAAATTTTGTTAATATAAATTGAAAATAGATTTTAAATCAGGTTATTATTCCAATAAAAATTCAGCAACAACAAAAATTTGTTATAACAAACTTATAACAACCTTAATCAACCATTGATTAGGTTCATCTTATTCAATCAAAATTAGATCAAAAATTTTATTTAAATAGATTTAAATTAGATTTAATATATAACATAAAATTTTAATTACATACAATATATAAATAATCTAAAAAAATTGAGTTATATATCCATGTATCAAAATCTTGCTCTGATACTAATTGAAGGGAAAGAAACCTGTTTCTCGTGAATAACCAGGGTTGCATCTAAAAAATTTTATAAATCTATCTGAATAAGGATCAAATCCTTATCTAGATTGTAGCAAAATTAAAGATCAAATCTTCAAAATCTGGATTCAACCATCGTGTAGGCCTAAAACTGCAGATCCTATACTTTGCGCGCACGCCAGGCAACACAGGAAAATGGGATGAATCTCTGAATTGAAGCACTTTTATAAGGCCACCAAAGGAGAGAGAAAAGGTACTAGTGTGACACCTCACACCAGCAAGAGGGGATGCCCAAGAAGGGCCCATAGCTTGGAGAGGATGGGTGGCAAGAAGGAGGACACGCCAAGGGGGAAGGTGCGCCCACTAGCTCTCACACCTCTCTCTCTTTCACTCTTTTCTCACTTTGATTGCTATGCTCTCTCTCTTTCTTTTTCATCCATAAGTAGAGATTTTCTCTATTTATAGATGATTCCCATGACCTAATAAGTATAGGACTTCTAATTCAAACATACTCTGAATCAGTCCACCACTTATCAAAAAAGGACTCCCACTTGAGATAGGATTGTCACCTTATATGGCGTCTACTTTGCACCCACACCTACATCCATGTGAAGGAACCGAAACTAGGGTTTCAGGGTTAGATCTTGAAACTTTTTCAAGATCAGGTAGCGGAAGATTAAAATAAATCAAAATTTATCTTGTAAAATCAAAGAATCTCTAGATCTAAGATCCTATTAAATGATTGTTACATGGCATTAAATCAAAAATTAAAATATAAAGAGCAAGAACTACATATTGATCATATCAACATATTTCTATACTACATCTAATGTATGTAAAATATAATAGATCAGATCTATTACCTTGCAAGTTAGACGTTCTAACTTTACTGATCCGGACTTGAGGATGATGTAGTGAGCCGCACAAGTATCTGGTCTCTAGGAGTCATCCATACAAACTCACGAATCACGATCAGAAGTTTTGGTCCAGGAAATCAGCACAGTATGCTAGTACTGCACTGATCCTTCTTCGATGGTCGATCAGATGCCTCCTTCTTCTTGATTTAGACTCTTCCAAAGATGAGAAGTAGGAGAAGAAGTTTTAGATAAGATACTCTCAGAAAACTTACAGATGGAGGAAGGAAAGAGATGAACCCAGCAACTCTAGAAGAAGACCCTCTTCTTCTTCTCTTTGCTCTAACCCAGACACCTAGTCTTGTGTCTATTAGATCTCCATGCCCTAAGATGCTTTCTCTTTGATTTTTAGATGCCTAAAAGGTCTCTGAATGCTCTATAATCCACAAAAATTTCATAAAGAAATTCATTTTAAATAGAGAGATATGAAGAGTCCTTGTTTAGGTCAAATACTTAGTCAAGAATTATCCAAACAAGGCAAGACAAGGGGCGCCCAACTCTTGGGTGTCCCCTCCTTCTTTTTCTATTATGGACCACTAGAAAAGGGTGCATATTATGTGCCATAAAAGCCATAAAAATTTAAAAAAAAATTTGAGTAAAATCAGTGCCATAAGGAAAGAGTTTTGGTTTACTAAAACACTATCTCATAGAATTTGAATTTCAAACTAATTCCTACTTTAACTTGATCCACAACCACATTTCATGTAAGAGAGAAAGAGAGAAAAGTTTTGGGCATACATGAAGATCTGGGAGAGAGGGTTTTGTCGCACAAAAAAAGAGAGAGTGGGCGTGGGGGGCTAAGGTGGCGCAAGGTGGAATCCTAGTCTTACTAGGATTCAATCTATGACTTGTTCAAATTTGGTTTCTCAAACCAAATCAAATCAAAATCGAATCAACCTAATTAAAATAGGTCTTAACCCAATTAAGAGCTTAATTTAATCAGATTAAATTAAATTTAAATCTGATTTAATTTTTTAATCAAATTAAAAATTAGGTTGATCCAAGTCCTATTTGAACTAGGACTAGTTTTTCCTTGCACTTGGCTTTTCCAATAAACCAATTGAACTTGATCCAATCAGGCTCAAACTAAATCTAATTAAATTATATTTAATTAGACTTAATCTAAACCCTTTGGCTTAATCAAATTAAGTTAATTAGCAATCAAATTACTAATCGATCCTCCTGCAACACTTGCACTAGGTTAAATGTCAATCGTATTGATTGTTTAACCTTAGAATGATTCTTAATCATTGATCAACCATTCGATCGGATCATGAACTCTGATGTGTATGACCTCATAGGTTTGAACCTATGTTGGTAGTACAAGAATAAATTTTTATACCAATCGAAGTGACCATCTAGCAATGGTTCCCGACGGACGGATAGGTCGAATGTGTAGAACAACATCCTTAGAACCCATACAGATATAGTTTTCATATAATTCATCTCCTTGACCAAAATGCTCATAGGACACCTCAGAGTTCAATTGTCAACTCTGATCAGGTTGTCCACATTGTATTTTAAAATATCAAATTTATCTGATGGATTATCCTGGCCAAGATTTTACTAAATTGAAATACAGCACTCATTCTTCTCCAACTCTTGGAGTGGTCAATCCCATCTCAATCACACTCTAACTTCATAAGTACTTTACTATGCCCAGAAGCCTTCCATCACTGAATTAGAAATTTAGTTAGTCCAGTACCAAAGCACAGTGAGTTGCTTGCAAGTCACTGAGGTGATCTCAGGTCTAAAGGACACTTATACCTATACCACATCAGAGATATTTTTGACAGTAGAATGCTCTGGAGTTGGTCACGTTCAATGATGATATACCCTTGCATCTCACCTGTATGCCACACCAGTGTCTCCACACTCCTTGATTAAGAGGACAACCAACCCATATGGCCTACAGCGACCTATGCTCGATAGAGGCCGTCGTCACTATTAACAGCCTATCATTTGGTCGTGAACAGTTTTAAGGACTAATCGATAAATTCTCTCTTTATCGAACCTAAATAGTCCTAAGAACTTCATCATAACAACGGAGTTCATTAGAAGATGAAAATTTATGATGAAAATATCAAAAATATATTTTATTTATTAATAAATCAATTATAATACTTGGTTGCTCAACCATCAACAAGCTGGCGATTGGCATTTAGGATATATTTTCTAACAATTCTCACTTGTCCTAAAGCCACTCGACATAATATCTAATACCCATCTTCGACTTGTGGTTGTCGAACTCCTTTATCGCCAGGGCTTTAGTAAAGGGATCGACCAAGTTCTCCTTTCCGTCGATCTTCTGAAGGTCGACGTCACCTCGATCCACGATCTCCTGGACCAGGTGGAAGCCGCACAAAATGTGCTTCGTCTGCTAGTGTGCTTTGGGTTCATTTGCCTGAGCTATTGCACCAGTGCTGTCGTAGTAGAGCAGGACCGGACCATCGAGAGAGGGTGCTACTCTGAGCTCGATGATGAATTTCCTCAGCCACACAGCTTCCTTTGCGGCATCCAATGCTGCGATGTACTCTACCTCACAAATAGAGTGTCACAGTATGCTGCTTGAAACTCTTCCAGCAGATGGCTCCACCATTCAGAATAAAGATATAAGTTGACATGCTTTTGCTGTCATCATGGTCAGATTGAAAGCTGGAGTCTGCGAACCCCACAAGTTTCAGATCTGACTTGCCATAAACCAACCATTGGTCCTTAGTATTTCTCAAATATTTAAGGATAGCTTTAACTACATTTCAGTGGTTTTCTATAAGATTAGATTGGTATCTACTTACTACTCCTAGTGAGTATGCCACATCTGGCCTTGTACATGTCATGACGTACATGATAGATCCCACGATCGAAGCATATGGGACTCTACTCATATGCTCTCTCTCTCTTCAGGAGTTGTCGGATAATTCTTCTTAGAGAGAGAAATTTCATGGCCTATCGATAGATAGCCTTTCTTGAAATTCTCCATGCTGAACCTCTTCAGCACAGTGTCTATGTACGTGGACTGGGATAACCCAAGCATCCTTTTAGATCTATCTCTATAGATCTTTATCCCTAGAATATAGGATGCTTCACCCAAGTCCTTCATGGAGAACTACAATGACAACCAAACTTTTATTTCCTATAGTGCGGAGATGTCATTCCTGATTAAGAGAATGTCATCCACGTACAAGACAAAGAATACCATAACTAGACCATTTGCCCATTTGTAGATGTAGGGCTCTTTTTCGTTCTTAACGAAACCATACATTTTGATCACCTTATCAATATGCATGTTCCAACTCTGAAAAGCTTGCTTCAATCCATAAATGGATCTCTGAAGCTTGC
>NC_025997.2:52827862-53007332 GCF_000442705.2 Elaeis guineensis
CATGTGTTTGGGAAATGTGTCCCAAAAAGCCAATCGTCAAGCTGTTGACGGTTGAGCAACCAAGTATTGTAATTGATTTGTTAATAAATAAAATATATTTGGCATTTTCATCATAAGCTTTCATCTTCTAATGAACTCCGTTGTTATGATGAAGTCCTTAGGACTATTTAAGTTCGATAAAGAGAGGATTTATCGATTAGTCCTTAAAACTGTTCACGACCAAATGATAGGCTGTTAATAAGGACGACAGCTTCTATCGAGCATAGGTCGCTGTAGGCCATATGGGTTGGTTGCCCTCTTAACCAAGGAGTGTGGAGACACTAGTATGGCATACAGGTGAGATGTAAGGGTACATCATCATTGAACGTGACCAACTCCAGAGCATTCTGCTGTCGAGAATGTCTCTGATGGGATATAGGTATAAGTGTCCCTTAGACTTGAGATCACCTCAGTGACTTGCAAGCAACTCACTGTGCTTTGGTACTGGACTAACTGAATTTCTAATTCAGGGATGGAAGGCTTTTGGGCACAGTAAGTACTTGCAAGTCAGAGTGTGATCGAGATGGGATTGACCACTCCAAGAGTTGGAGAAGAATGAGTCGCTGTATTTCAATTTAGCAAAACCTTGGCCAGGGTAATCCATCAGATGGATTTGATATTTTGAAATACAATGTGGACAACCTGATCAGAGTTGACAGTTGAGCTCTGGGGTGTCCTATGATCATTTTGGTCAAGGGGATAAATTATATGAAAATATATCCGCATGGGTTCTAAGGATGTTGTTCTACACATTCGACCTATCCGATCGTCGGGTACCATTGCTAGATGGTCACTTCGATTGGTATAGGAATTAGTTCTATGCTACCGGCTTAGGTTCGGACCTATGAGGTCACACACATTAGAGTTCATGATCCGATCGGATGGTTGATCAACGATTAAGAATCGTTCTAGGGTTAAATGATCAATACGATTGACATTTAACCCAGTACAAGTGTTACAGGAGGATCGATTAGCAATTTGATTGCTAATTGGCTTAATTTGATTAAGCCAATGGGCTGAGATTAAGTATAATTAAATATGATTTAATTAGATTTGGTTTGGGCTTGATTGGATCAAGTCCAATTGGTTTATTGGATAAGCCAAGTGCAAGGAAAAATTAGTCCTAGTTCAACTAGGACTTGGGTCAATCTAATTTCTAATTTGATTAGAAAATTAAATCAGATTTAAATATAATTTAATCTGATTAAATTAGGTTCTTAATTGGGTTAAGACCTATTTTAATTGGGTTGATCTAATTTTGATTTGATTTGGTTTGGGAAACCAAATTAAAATAAGTTATGAGACAGAATCCTAGTAGGACTAGGATTCCACCTTGCGCCACATAAACCTTCTCCACGCCCTCTCTCTTATTCAACACCAATCTCCACTTATTTTGTGTGACAAAAGCCCTCTCCCAGATCTCTCCCACGTTCACAAAAGGTCTCCTCTCTTCTTTCTTACATGGAAGGTGATTTGGATCAAATCTAAAAGGAATAAGTTTGGATTTCGAATTCTATGAGATAGAGTTTTAGAAATCCAAAACTCTTTCAATTTTGCACCGAATTTATCCAAATTTTTTTTGGAATTTTCGTGGATTTTAGGGTTTACATTGTACACCCTTTTCTGGTGATCCATGCACGAAAATATGGAGGAGGTGCTCAAGAGTTGGGCGTCCCTTTACTTGCCATGTTTGGATAAGCCTTGACTAGGTGTTTGACCTAGACAAGGACTCTATCATATCTCTCTATATAAGATGAGTTTCTTCGTGAAATTTTAAGAAAAGATAGATATTTGAGAGACCTTTCTTTCATCCAAAAATTAGAGAGAAATACCTTTGGGTCGTGGAGATATAAAAGATGGAAGTTAGGGATTTAGAGAGAAAAATGTGAAGAAGAAGAGGGTCTTCTTCTAGGGTTTTTATTTTCATATCTTTCCTCCTTCCATCTTGAGTTTCCTGAGAGTGTCTCAGATCTGAAACTCCTCCTTCTACTTTTCATCTTTGGAAGAGTCCAAATCAAGAAGAAGGAGGCACCTGATCAACCATCAAAGAAGGATCAGCGCAGTACTAGCATACTGTGCTGATTTCCTGAAGCAGGACTTCTGATCGAGATTCGTGGGCTCGTGTGGACGACTCCTAGAGGCCGGACGTGTGTGCGGCTTGCAACATCATCCTTAAGCCCGGATCAGCGAGGTTAGAGCGTCTAACTTGCAAGGTAATAGATCTGATCTATTATTTAATACATACATTAGATGTAGCTAGTATAGAAATATGTTGATATGATCAACATGTAGTTCATACTATATTTAAATATATTTTAATTTTTGATTTAATGCCATATAATAATCATGTAATAGGATCTTAGATCTAGGGATTTTTTAATCTTAGAAAATAAATTTTGATTTATTTTAGTCTTCCGCTGTATGATCTTGAAAAAGTTTTAAGATATAACCCTTTTTCAAGATCTAACCCTGAAACCCTAGATCAGGTTCCTACAATTGGTATCAGAGCCTAGGTTCTTTATTACATGATTATTTATACATGTTTAGATTATTTTTTAGATTAGATCTAATTTATAATCTGATTATTAAATCTGAAATTAAAATTTTAGATCAATCACAAACTGTAAGGTTGTCCTGCTGTAAGGTTTACCCCTTACAGTGCAAAGGTTGTCCTAGTTTGTGTAGATCTATCTTTAATCATAAATTTGTTAGATATGATCTAGATTAAATTTATGATTTATTAGATTTAAAAGATGTTTAAATCTAAATAAAATCTCTTTGTTAATAATTTTTATGCAAATAAATTATTTAAAGTTGAAATTGTTTCAATTACATGAACCTGTTTAGATTAGATCTAAAGTAGTTTCATGTTTATTTCACTTGCATCTTTATTATGAATCAAACATGCAATATGATTGGTAGAATCATATTGTAAAATTATTTTACAAATATGAAAATGATTTTTGAAAAGCCGAACCCAACCCTCAGCCCAAAACTTAATTAAGAATTAAGAAGTTATTTGATTAGGTTCTAGGATTATGAATTGAAGAACCTAAGACACAAATCATAACACATTGGGTTAATGGGTTAGTGGAAATTAGGTCCATTAATTGGGTTAGACCTATGGTTAGATTAAAGATGGACTTAATTAGAGAATTGACTAAATCTAATCAATTGTTGTCTTAGATTAGGTCAAGGATTCTCTAGATCAATTACAATAGTTGTAGTTGGTCAAGTCCATGTCTTTAATGAGAACCAAATGGACTTGATTCTTGGCTAAGCAGTCTAGCACGAACTGTTAGGTTGATCTAATCGAAACTAATTAAACCAGTTGGTGTCTAAGGTAAATCAGACCGGTGGTTTTTAATTGAGAGCCCGCTTACCTGGCCATTTCTGATGGTGTCTAAGGCAAGCTTTGGCAGACCCTCCCACTGATCGAACTTACCTGGCCTCTTGGTGAAATTATGTTTTGATCGGATCACTTGACTATTCGATCTGACCCATGTCAGCTAGGTAAATCAGTGTGACTGATTTAGGTGCTCCTAGACCAGCCCTGGTCTCCCTTAAGCTGACTTGGTGAAGCCAGTGGGAGGATCATGATAAGCTGGTTCATCTGACCTCATCCTCTATATTATTTAAATCCTCTAAAATTATTAGGTCCTTAAAATGATAAAGTTATGGAGATAACTGAGTCATAGCCTCCCATTAAGGTGTTTGATAATGAGTCCATGAACTCAATAATCATTGCAGACCCAAAGGCCTGGAGCTTGTTGACTAATGAAATTATCACTCATCATATGACGACTTGAAAGTATCTCTCTAATGGTGGTTAGGTGAGCCAACCAAAGTTGGGCTTAATCATTCGTTGGTTAGATACACCAAGTATGATCATGTTAATGGTTGGACCTAACTGGATCCTTACAGTGGAGGCCAAAGCCTACTGATTAGGTTTCTGGGGCAAAATTAAAATTACTAGAAATTGTTTAGAGAAACAATTGGTTATGAACCTACCCTTAGATGTACATGGGTTGGCCAACCAAAGTTGGGCTTGTGTGCAGTCTAAGTGGATTCTAGTACCCGCTAAGGAATTAGGGTAATTCCTCGAATTGGAGGTAGAGGCTACCAATTCGAATAAAATAGTGGGAGAAACCTTTTTGATTAAAGTCCAAATCTTTAGGTTTAATGAATCAATTACTAATTAGGTTATGGTTCTCCTTTGTGCAAATATGGCCACTTCCCTATCACTCCGATCATTGTTGGACAATGATAAGTTGGTGGGATCCAACTTCGATAGCTGGTATCGAAAGTTGAAGATAGTCCTGGAGCATGAACGGATCCTATATGTGATATTAGATCCTGCACCTGAGGAGCCAGCTGTCAATGCATGTGGAACAGTCAGAGACACTTACCAGAAGTGGCTCAGTGACCGGACCACGGTGCGCTGTATGATGCTAGCTGCTATGAGCGACGAGTTCAGTCGCAGATTCGAGACGGCTCAGCCAAAGGACATGCTTCAAGTGTTGGAGGATGCCTTTGGCACACCCGATGACGTGGAGAGGCACAAGACTAGTTGTGCCATCTTCAACGCCAAAATGCGGGATGGTGCCTCTGTCACTGATCATGTATTGTACATGATCGAGCTGATGGAACGATTGAGCAAGCTCGGCTTTCCCTTGCATGAGCAGCTTGGGAAAGATGCAATACTGAACTCGCTGCCCAAGTCTTATCTCCCATTCCTCACTCATTATAGAATGACAAAGCCTGAAGTAAACTACCATGGATTACTGGGGTTACTTCAGAACTTTGAGAAAGATCACCAACTCCATAAAGAGTCGGTGAACTTAGTGGGAGGTTCATCTTCTGGTTCTCGACCCTTTAAGAAAGGGAAGAAGAACAAGAAGAAGAAAGTAAAGAAGGTGCAAGTTCAGGCTAGGACAACTGTGCAGTGTCAGACCAAAAAGATCAAACCCGATAAGAGTCAAGCTGAATGCTTCTTTTGCAAGAAGCGGGGGCAATGGAAGAGGAACTGTCCCCAGTACATTGCCTCCCTAGACCCGAACAGGCAGAGAAAGCAGCAAGTTGTTGCTGGGTAAGGTATTTATATGACAACTCCTTGCAATTTCTCTATTTGTGATATAACTGACTGGGTATTGGATACCGGTAGCCCTTACCATATTTGCAATTCGTTGCAGGGGTTGCAGGTCAGTAGGAGATTCGAGCAAGGCGAGAGGTTCCTGAACGTTGGAGATGGAAGACCAGTTCTAGTTCTAGCATTAGGAATCTTGAAACTTGTATTTGAATCCCATATCGTTGTTCTTAATGATTGTCATTTCTGTCCCAGTTTCTTTTTAAATGTCATTTCTGTAGGCCTTCTGGCCAAAAATAATTATGAAATTTCAATAAAGAAACAAATTTGTAATATCATTGAGAATGGTGTTACTATTTTTTGTGGACATTTGAACAATGGTGTGTATATGTTATCACAACCTGTTAATGTAGTCTATTCAACTGGCAAGCACCCTAGATTAGATAGTGTGTCAGATATCTACTTATGGCACTGTAGGCTAGGTCATATAAATAAGAACAGAATAAACAGGTTGACTCAAGAGGGAATCCTCAAAGTCAGTGATTGTGAATCACTTCCAACCTGTGAGTTCTGTCTTCTTGGTAAAATGACCAAGTCACCTTTTACTGGAAAAGGTGAGAGAGCTACTGAGCTCTTGGGCCTAGTACATACTGATGTATGTGGGCCCATGAGCACCAGTGCTAGAGGTGGATATTTCTACTTCATAACTTTCACGGATGACCTATCCCGATATGGATATCTCTATCTGATGAAACATAAGTCGGATTCATTTGAAATGTTCAAACGATTCCGAAGTGAAGTAGA
This sequence comes from Elaeis guineensis, assembly GCF_000442705.2. Classification (NCBI taxonomy): domain Eukaryota; kingdom Viridiplantae; phylum Streptophyta; class Magnoliopsida; order Arecales; family Arecaceae; genus Elaeis; species Elaeis guineensis. The sequence goes on from NC_025997.2 coordinate 52,833,792, forward strand.
AAAACAAACTGGGAAGAGTATTAAAACTCTTCGATCTGATCGAGGAGGAGAATACCTTTCTAGTGAATTTTTCACATATCTAGGAGAGAATGGGATTCTCTCCCAATGGACTCCTCCAGGAACACCACAGCATAATGGTGTGTCTGAAAGGAGGAATCGGACTCTGTTAGACATGGTCCGATCCATGATGAGTTTTGCTAGCTTGCCGATATCCTTCTGGGGATATGCACTCGAATTGGCTTGTTATCTATTAAATAGGGTTCCAAGTAAGTCTGTAATTAAGACTCCATATGAGATATGGACGGGACGTAAGCCAGCACTTTCACACCTTAGGGTCTGGGGGTGCCCGGCCTATGTCAAACGATTAGTCACAGACAAACTTGGACCTAGATCTGACAAATGCTCATTCATAGGGTACCCCAAAGAGACAAAAGGATATTTTTTCTACCATGCTGATGAACAAAAGGTGTTCGTCAGCCTTAAGGCAATCTTTTTAGAAAAGGAGTTCCTTGGTGAAGGAACTGTTGCCTCTAAGGTTGAACTTGATGAAGTTCAACAGGTAGAAGGACCGACACCAATAGCTGAACCTGAGTCGGATATGATTAGATCAGATCCGGAGCCCAATATACCTGTACCATTAAGGCGATCCGGTAGAGTACCGCGTCAGCCGGACAGATACTACGGTTTCTTGGTCCGGGACGGTGATCCCATCGAACTTGATGAGAATAATGAGGATCCGATCACCTATATGGATGCTATGCAGAGACTTGATTCCGAGAAATGGCTTGAAGCCATGAAATCCGAAATGGAGTCCATGAAGGTCAACGATGTATGGACATTGGTTGACCCACCTAAAGGGGTTAAACCCATTGGGTGTAAATGGGTCTTCAAAAGGAAGAGGGGCGCAGACGGAAAGGTGGAGACCTATAAAGCCCGTCTGGTTGCCAAGGGGTATCGTCAACGTTATGGTATTGACTATGACGAGACATTTTCTCCTGTGGCAATGCTCAAATCTATTCGGATAATGCTTGCAATAGCTGCCCATCTAGATTATGAGATCTGGCAGATGGATGTAAAGACAGCTTTTCTTAATGGAGAGCTGACCGAAGAGGTGTATATGATACAACCTGAGGGGTTTGCATCCACAGATGAGTCCAAGGTGTGCAAGCTTCAGAGATCCATTTATGGATTGAAGCAAGCTTCTCGGAGTTGGAACATGCATTTTGATAAGGTGATCAAAACGTATGGCTTCATTTAGAATGGAGAAGAGCCCTGCATCTATAAATGGGCAAATGGTCCAGTTGTGGTATTTCTTATCTTGTACGTGGATGACATTCTCTTAATCGGGAATGACATCCCCGCACTACAGGGAATAAAAGTTTGGTTGTCATCACAGTTCTCCATGAAGGACTTGGGTGAAGCATCCTACATCCTAGGGATGAAGATCTATAGGGATAGATCTAAAAGGATGCTTGGGTTATCCCAGTCCATGTACATAGATACTGTGCTGAAGAGGTTCAGCATGGAGAATTCCAAGAAGGGCTATCTACCGATAGGCCAAGAAATTTCTCTCTCTAAGAAGGATTGTCCGACAACTCCTGAAGAGAGAGAGCGTATGAGTAGAGTCCCATATGCTTCAGCCGTGGGATCTATCATGTACGCCATGACATGTACAAGACCAGATGTGGCATACTCACTAGGAGTAGTGAGTAGATACCAATCTGATCCTGGAGAAAACCACTGGAAAGTGGTTAAAGCCATCCTTAAGTATTTGAGAAATACTAAGGACCAATGGTTGATTTATGGCGAGTCAGATCTGAAACTTGTGGGGTTCACAGACTCTAGCTTCCAATCTGACCATGATGACAGCAGGAGTGTGTCGGGTTATATCTTTACTCTGAATGGTGGAGCCATCTGCTGGAAGAGTTCCAAGCAGCATACTGTGGCAGACTCTGTTTGTGAAGCAGAGTATATCGCAGCATCAGATGCCGCGAAGGAAGCTGTGTGGCTGAGAAAATTCATCAACGAGCTCGGAGTATCACCCTCCCTCGATGGTCCGGTCCTGCTCTACTGCGACAGCACTGGTGCCATAGCTCAGGCGAAGGAACCCAAAGCACCTCAGCGGACGAAGCACATCTTGCGCCGCTTCCACCTGATCCGGGAGATCGTGGATCGAGGTGACGTCGACCTTCAGAAGATCGATGGAAAGGAGAACCTAGCCGACCCCTTCACTAAAGCCCTGGCAATAAAGGAGTTCGACAACCATAAGTCGAAGATGGGTATTAGATACTGTGCCGAGTGGCTTTAGGACAAGTGGGAGTTGTTGGGAAATGTGTCCCAAAAAGCCAATCGTCAAGCTGTTGATGGTTGAGCAACCAAGTATTGTAATTGATTTGTTAATAAATAAAATATATTTGGCATTTTCATCATAAGCTTTCATCTTCTAATGAACTCCGTTGTTATGATGAAGTCCTTAGGACTATTTAAGTTCGATAAAGAGAGGATTTATCGATTAGTCCTTAAAACTGTTCATGACCAAATGATAGGCTGTTAATAAGGACGACAGCTTCTATCGAGCATAGGTCGCTGTAGGCCATATGGGTTGGTTGTCCTCTTAACCAAGGAGTATGGAGACACTGGTATGGCATACAGGTGAGATGTAAGGGTACATCATCATTGAACGTGACCAACTCCAGAGCATTCTGCTGTCGAGAATGTCTCTGATGGGATATAGGTATAAGTGTCCCTTAGACTTGAGATCACCTCAGTGACTTGCAAGCAACTCACTGTGCTTTGGTACTGGACTAACTGAATTTCTAATTCAGGGATGGAAGGCTTCTAGGCACAGTCAAGTACTTGCGAAGTCAGAGTGTGATCGAGATGGGATTGACCACTCCAAGAGTTGGAGAAGAATGAGTCGCTGTATTTCAATTTAGCAAAACCTTGGCCAGGGTAATCCATCAGATGGATTTGATATTTTGAAATATAATGTGGACAACCTGATCAGAGTTGACAGTTGAGCTCTGGGGTGTCCTATGATCATTTTGGTCAAGGGGATGAATTATATGAAAACTATATCCGCATGGGTTCTAAGGATGTTGTTCTACACATTCGACCTATCCGACCGTCGGGTACCATTGCTAGATGGTCACTTCGATTGGTATAGGAATTTATTCCTATGCTACCGGCTTAGGTTCGGACCTATGAGGTCACACACATTAGAGTTCATGATCCGATCGGATGGTTGATCAACGATTAAGAATCGTTCTAGGGTTAAATGATCAATACGATTGACATTTAACCCAGTACAAGTGTTACAGGAGGATCGATTAGCAATTTGATTGCTAATTGGCTTAATTTGATTAAGCCAATGGGCTGAGATTAAGTCTAATTAAATATGATTTAATTAGATTTGGTTTGGGCTTGATTGGATCAAGTCCAATTGGTTTATTGGATAAGCCAAGTGCAAGGAAAAACTAGTCCTAGTTCAACTAGGACTTGGGTCAATCTAATTTCTAATTTGATTAGAAAATTAAATCAGATTTAAATATAATTTAATCTGATTAAATTAGGTTCTTAATTGGGTTAAGACCTATTTTAATTGGGTTGATCTAATTTTGATTTGATTTGGTTTGGAAAACCAAATTAAAACAAGTTATGAGACAGAATCCAGTAGGACTAGGATTCCACCTTGCGCCACATAAACCTTCTCCACGCCCTCTCTCTTATTCAACACCAATCTCCACTTATTTTGTGTGACAAAAGCCCTCTCCCAGATCTCTCCCACGTTCACAAAAGGTCTCCTCTCTTCTTTCTTACATGGAAGGTGATTTGGATCAAATCTAAAAGGAATAAGTTTGGATTTCGAATTCTATGAGATAGAGTTTTAGAAATCCAAAACTCTTTCAATTTTGCACCGAATTTATCCAAATTTTTTTTGGAATTTTCATGGCTTTTAGGGTTTACATTGTACACCCTTTTCTGGTAATCCATGCACGAAAATATGGAGGAGGTGCTCAAGAGTTGGGCGTCCCTTTACTTGCCATGTTTGGATAAGCCTTGACTAGGTGTTTGACCTAGACAAGGACTCTATCATATCTCTCTATATAAGATGAGTTTCTTCGTGAAATTTTAAGAGAAGATAGATATTTGAGAGACCTTTCTTTCATCCAAAAATTAGAGAGAAATACCTTTGGGTCGTGGAGATATAAAAGATGGAAGTTAGGGCATTTAGAGAGAAAAACGTGAAGAAGAAGAGGGTCTTCTTCTAGGGTTTTTATTTTCATATCTTTCCTCCTTCCATCTTGAGTTTCCTGAGAGTGTCTCAGATCTGAAACTCCTCCTTCTACTTTCCATCTTTGGAAGAGTCCAAATCAAGAAGAAGGAGGCACCTGATCAACCATCAAAGAAGGATCAGCGCAGTACTAGCATACTGTGCTGATTTCCTGAAGCAGGACTTCTGATCGAGATTCGTGGGCTCGTGTGGATGACTCCTAGAGGTCAGACGTGTGTGCGACTTGCAACATCATCCTTAAGCCCGGATCAGCGAGGTTAGAGCGTCTAACTTGCAAGGTAATAGATCTGTTCTATTATTTAATACATACATTAGATGTAGCTAGTATAGAAACATGTTGATATGATCAACATGTAGTTCATACTATATTTAAATATATTTTAATTTTTGATTTAATGCCATATAATAATCATGTAATAGGATCTTAGATCTAGAAATTTTCTGATCTTAGAAAATAAATTTTGATTTATTTTAGTCTTCTGCTGTATGATCTTGAAAAAGTTTCAAGATATAACCCTCTTTTTCAAGATCTAACCCTGAAATCCTAGATCAGGTTCCTACATCATGGTGTCAGGGCGTGGGATTGAGGCAAATCCAGAGAAAATTCATGCCATCCAGGAGATGACCGCCCCAAAGTCGATCAAAGAGGTTCAGCGCCTCACAGGGAGGATTGCGGCTCTTAATCGCTTCGTCACGAGGTCGGCCGAATGGTGCTTGCCCTTCTTTCAAACCCTCAAGCAGCCGAAAAACTTTTGTTGGACCTCTGAGTGCCAACAGGCGTTCGAAGAGTTAAGAAGCTACCTTGGCTCACCCCCGCTGTTAGCAAAGCCTGAACCTGGGGAGGAACTATTTTTGTACCTAGTGGTCTCTCCCATGGCCCTCGCGGTCGTCCTTGTCAAAGAAGAAGCGAAAGTCCAGCGACCGGTCTACTACGTTAGTCACGCACTGAGGGACGCCGAGACCAGGTACACCAAATTAGAGAAACTGACTTACGCCTTCTTGATTGTAGCTCGGAGGCTCCGACCCTACTTTCAAGGGCACACCGTGACACTACTCACCGACCAACCAATCAAGGTGGTCCTGCACCGGGCAGATACCTCCAGGAGGATGGTGAAATGGGCGATCGAGCTCATAGAATTCGACATCAATTATCGACCCAGGCCAGCAGTGAAGGCCCAAATACTGGCAGATTTCATAGTAGAGTGTAGCATCCCAGAGGAGGCTGAACTTGAACAAAGCCAAGGTGACGACCTGAAGCCCCAACCGAACTCCCCCAACGAAGAGACTAATCCCACCGATCGCTTTTGGACCCTCTATGTGGACGGATCTTCGAACATGTCGGGCGTAGGCGCAGGCCTGATCTTGGTCAGCCCAGAGGGGGTCATCGCGGAGTACGCCCTGCGTTTTGAGTTCCCCGCAACAAACAATGGAGCGGAATATGAAGCTCTGATCGCAGGACTAAGGATCGCCAAAGAGTTGGGAATAGGTCAACTCTGGGTACACAGCGACTCCCAACTAGTGGTGGGATAAGTCAGCGGGAGTTACGAAGTGCGGGAGGACAGTATGACCAGATACCTTGAGAAGGTAAAGGAGCTCACCCTCGCCTTCAGCAGCTTCAACATTAGACAGATTCCAAGGCTGGAGAATACCAGAGCCGATCTTCTCTCCAAGCTGGCGACATCGGCTCCGGCCGAATTGCCCAAAGGCATCCTCTTTGAAGTTCTAAAATGCCCGAGTACAGAAGAATTGCGGCCCGTAATAGAGATCGACCACAAGCCCAGCTGGGTCGACCCGCTGATAACCTATCTTAGAGATGGAGTTCTCCCCCAGGACGCGAAGGAGGCTCGGAAGCTCCGAAATCAAGCCTCCCGGTACATCCTTTATGAGGGCAAATTGTACAAAAGATCATACTCTTTGCCCCTCCTGAAATGTCTCCGGCCCTCGAAAGCTGACTACGCCTTGTGGGAAGTACACGAAGGAGTTTGCGAAAACCATTTGGGAGCTAGATCTTTATCCCACAAGCTGCTCCGCCAAGGATATTACTGGCCAACGATGCATCATGATTCGATTGAATATGTCAAAAAGTGTGATCGATGCCAGAGATATGCCAACATCCAGAGACAGCCCGCCACCGAGCTCACACCCTTGAGTGCCCCATGGCCTTTTGCACAATGGGGGATGGATATCCTTGGCCCTTTTCCCATGGCGTCTGAACAAAGAAAGTTCCTCCTTGTAGCGATCGACTACTTCACCAAATGTGTTGAAGCCGAACCATTAGCGAAAATCACAGAAGAGAAAGTGCAAGATTTCGTCTGGAAGTCAATCGTGTGCAGGTTCGGCCTGCCTAGAACCCTAATCACTGATAATGGACGGTAATTTGCGGGAGCAAAATTCGTCGAATTCTGTGAAGATCTAAACATCTCCCATAATTTCACATCAGTAGCCCATCCCCAAGCGAACGGCGAAGCTGAGGTGACAAACAGAACCCTTTTGCAGGGGATTAAGACAAGGCTCGAAAAAGCGAAGGGAACTTGGGCAGATGAACTTTATCATGTGCTATGGGCGTATCGAACTACCCAGAGGTTACCTACGGGGGAGACCCCCTTTGCTTTAGCCTTCGGTACGGAAGCCGTCATCCCGATCGAGCTTAAACTCTCGTCGGCACGAGTTGTGGCATTCGACGAACATCAAAATTCATAATGTCTTAGAGCCAACCTCGACCTGCTGGAAGAAAGATGAGAGATTGCTCAGGTTCGAATGGCAGCCTACAGACAGAAAGTTGCTCGATATTACAACGCCCGGGTCAAGAACAAAGCCTTTAAAGCTGGAGATCTAGTGCTTCGACGAGCTGCTGTCTCGCAACCTCAGGACCGGGGGAAACTCGCTCCAAACTGGGAAGGACCGTATGAAGTCAAAGAAGTAGTCCGGCCGGGAACTTATTATCTTAAGGAACTCGGAGGAGCCGACCTCCCGCGACTGTGGAACTCGAAAAACTTACGGGTGTACTACCAATAACTTCATTTTAATTGAAAATTGTATACCTGTATGTCTTTGAACAATTCGCATAAACTGTGTCAGAAACGAAAGGGAAACGTCATCCCGACAAAGTCGAAGGCCCGGTTCCATTTAGACCAGATGGGGGGAGAGGCCCTACAACGCCCATATGTGCCCCCACAGCCCTGTTAGGGACAGGAGGAGAACCTCGTCCTAACTTGAGCAAAGTCGAAGGCCCGGTTCCATTTAGACCGGATGGGGAGAGAGGCCCTACAACGCCTATATGTGCCCCCACAGCCCTGTTAGGGACAGGAGGAGAACCTCGCCCTAACTTGAGCAAAGTCGAAGGTCCGGTTCCATTTAGACCGAATGGGGGGAGAGGTCCTACAACGCCCATATGTGCCCCCACAGCCCTGTTAGGGACAGGAGGAGAACCTCGCCCTAACTCGAGCAAAGTCGAAGGCCCGGTTCCATTTAGACCGGATGGGGGGAGAGGCCTTACAGCACCCTAATGTGCCCCCACAGCCATGTCAGGAACAGGAGAAGGACCTCGTCCCGACATGAGCAAAGTCAAAGGCCCGGTTCTTTTAGACCGGATGGGGGGAGAGGCCCTGCAACGCCCATATATGCCCCCCAAGAGGAAAATCTTGCCCTAGCTTAAGCAACTTCAATCGGTGGTAAACTCAGCCCGAACCTATACGGGAGCCGGGCTCCACCGCCAACTTCAATTTCTGATAAATCCTGTCCGGACTCCCACGGGAGCCGGATTTCATACCCTACTTTGATTGCAGGAAGACTTTGCCCTGACTCCTACGGGAGCCGGGCTCTGTCCACGATGTCAAGGAAGGCTCCGCCTGGACTCCTACGGGAGCCGGGCTCCGCCCACAACTCCAATTTCAAGAGGGATTCCCCGCCCGGACTCCTACGGGAGCCGAACCTCGTCACCAACTTCAACAGCTAGTGTTCTTCGTCTAGACTCCCACGGGAGCCGAACTTCGCCTCGGCTTCAGCGGAGAAAAACTTCAAGCAAAAAAGGAAGGCAATGGATCGCAACAGCGACGACTGGAAAACAAACAGCGCCCGAGGTACAGAAAACCCTGTCGCAGCGAGGATTGAAACTCCCGATGGGAGTCCCAGCTTCCAAGGAAGCTTTCGACGCAAAATAGGACAACTTACTCAGGGTGACAGAAGCTCGGACCCCGAACTCAAGCCCTAAGAAGGACCCCAAGCCCGGATGGTCCCGGGCGAGCCTGCTGCCATTGACGGAAAAGATGGGTTGGTGCAATAGCAACCGGGTACCTTCGAACGGTGTAAAAATTGAAAAGGAGATCGGCAAATGACAATCCAATATAAATAAAAGGGACCACCAATGACCTTAGGATGCCATAAAAAAAAAAAAAAAAAAAAAGAAGAGAAAGAGAGGAGGAAGAGAGAAGAAAGAAGAATAAAGAAGTTCGACAGACAACTATTCGATGCAAGATACGGACGAGATAACAAAATCTCCTTTTCATTTTTCAACTAACAAGATGTACGTTACAAGACCCGGTGGGCCAGAGAAAAAAATATACATCATTGCAAGTCTCGCGAACACGGTTTGGAAAGAATACACTGGAGGCCGCCTCAAGCCATAAATTTCTCTTCCCATTTCTGTCCTTCCCAACCGCGTTGCCCAGTGCGTGTGACGGGCTCATCGGCTTTCACCCCACCTTGTTTCGCTCCACCTCCGAAGTCACAACCTTAGGGGGAAAAGGATGGGATAGATTCCCAGGGGCGGTAGGGGCAATGGCAGCGGTGGCGAAGACCTGTTTCAAGAAGAACCGGAGTCACCCCGGGAGGCAGCAGTGGCACCAGAGACAACCGAATGCTCCGTGACGCCACCGTCCAAAATGCTCCGGCAAGGTCGGCATGCGCTACTTCCACCGTCCCCGCAATAAATTTTACTGCCCCACCGTCGACGCCGACCGCTTTTGATCCCTCGGCCCCGACGACATCAAGGATCCCGCCACAGCTTGTGATGATAGCTCTGCCCTCTTGACCGGTATCACCCCGCCTTGCTACTCCAAAATTCTCGGGCAGAATAACTTTACCGGCGGCCCCCGTTATTAAACCCCTGCTGTTGAAGGAATTCTTCCTTGAGCCCCCTTTGAAACGGCGGGGATCCTCAGCGGCCACTTGACGATCGAAGGACTCACCGGCCGCTGTTCTCCTCCTCTCCTTCCTCCAAGCCCTAGACATCTCTTCGAGGATGGCCTCCGGGGTGGAGGGCATGATGTAGGAACCCCTTAGGGAAGAATCGAGGGGATGAAGACGGCAAGGACCGGCGCGGAGGAAGTAGCTGAGCAGCTATGCTCTCAGACAAAAGAAAGGTGCCGTCCTCTCGGCAGGATGAAGCCCCGAAAGAAGAGTAGGGGGTTTAAATAGCCAACGGATCTTAGCACAGTTATGGCGGTGGGTGTCCCTATGCCAACTGGTGCATGCCACGTGTCCCGCAAGTCCCACTCGCCACTATCGAAAATTGACTGTTCGCAAATTTTCGTAGCGCGATGCTTGGGATCGCGTTTCGGTGGGAGTTCCAAAAAGACTCTTCAGATCGCCTTAACCGGAAAAAGGGCTCTGACGTGCACATATTAAATGCCAACATATCCAAGGACGGTTATGCGCAGGAATTGAGAGGACAACTTCGGCCAGACCCATCTTTTGTACTTCCTTCATTCGTAATTCAAACTTGGAAGTAGGGGGACTAGTGTTGGGTACAAAAAACCCACGGCCGAAGTTCTCAGCGGGATCGGCTGCCGGTAAGCCTTGTCCGGACTCCTACGGGAGCCGGACTTCGCCTTTAACTTTAATTGCAGGAACACTCCGCCCGGACTCCTACGGGAGCCGGGCTTCGTCCTCGAATCCAACGGCTACAGACAGACTGCGTCCGGACTCCTACGGGAGCCGGACCCCGCCGACAATTTCAACAGCAAGTAGACTCCGCCCGGACTCCTACGGGAGCCGGGCTCCATCCTCAACATCAGCTGCCGGTAAGCCTTGTCCGGACTCCTACGGGAGCCGGACTTCGCCTTTAACTTTAATTGCAGGAAGACTCCGCCCAGACTCCTACGGGAGCCGGGCTCCGCCCTCAACATCAACTGTCGGTAAGCCTTGTCCGGACTCCTACGGGAGCCGGACTTCGCCTTTAACTTTAATTGCAGGAAGACTCCGCCCGGACTCCTACGAGAGCCGGACTTCATCCTCGACTCCAACGGCTGCAGACAGACTGCGTCCGGACTCCTACGAGAGCCGGACCCCGCCGACAATTTCAACAGCAAGTAGACTCTGCCCGGACTCATACAGGAGCCGGGCTCCGTCCTCAACATCAGCCGCCGGTAAGCCTTGTCCGGACTCCTACGGGAGCCGGACTTCGCCTTTAACTTTAATTACAAGAAGACTTCGCCCGGACTCCTACGGGAGCCGGGCTTCATCCTCGACTCCAACGGCTGCAGACAGACTGCGTCCGGACTCCTACAGGAGCCGGACTCCGCCCTAAACATCAACTACCGGGAAGCCTTGTCCGGACTCCTACAGGAGCCGGACTTCGCCTTTAACTTTAATTGCAGGAAGACTCCGCCCGGACTCCTACGGGAGCCGGGCTTCATTCTCGACTCCAACGGCTGCAGACAGACTGCGTCCGGACTCCTACGGGAGCCGGACCCCGCCGACAATTTCAACAGCAAGTAGACTCCGCCCGGACTCCTACGGGAGCCAGGCTCCGTCCTCAACATCAGCTGCCGGTAAGCCTTGTCCGGACTCCTACGGGAGCCGGACTTCGCCTTTAACTTTAATTGCAGGAAGACTTCGCCTGGACTCCTATGGGAGTCAGGCTTCATCCTCGACTCCAACGGCTGCAGACGGACTGCGTCCGGACTCCTACGGGAGCCGGGCTCCGCCCTCAACATCAACTGCCGGTAAGCCTTGTCCGGACTCCTACGGGAGCCGGACTTCGCCTATAACTTTAATTGCAGGAAGACTCCGTCCGGACTCCTACGGGAGCCGGGCTTCGTCCTCGACTCCAACGGCTGCAGACAGACTGCGTCCGGACTCCTACGGGAGCCGGACCCCGCCGACAATTTCAACAGCAAGTAGACTCCGCCCGGACTCCTACGGGAGTCGGGCTCCATCCTCAACATCAACTGCCGGTAAGCCTTGTCTGGACTCCTACGGGAGCCGAACTTCGTCTTTAACTTTAATTGCAGGAGGACTCCGCCCGGACTCCTACGGGAGCCGGGCTTCGTCCTCGACTCCAACGGCTGCAGACAGACTGCGTCCGGACTCCTACGGGAGCCGGGCTCCGCCCTCAACATCAACTGCCGGTAAGCCTTGTCCGGACTCCTACGGGAGCCGGACTTCGCCTTTGACTTTAATTGCAGTAAGATTCCGCTCGGACTCCTACGAGAGCCGGGCTTCGTCCTCAGCTCCGACCGCTGCCAAACTTCAGCCAACGGATCTGCACTCCCAGGCAAGCCACGATAACGGGCAACACTGCTCCACTCCCTGCGACGGACCCTATGCGACCCCATTACTCCCTGACAGGCTGTATTAACGGCCATGATTCTGCTCCACTCCCTGCGGCGGACCCTACGCGACCCCATTACTCCCTGACAGGCTGTATTAACGGCCATGATTCTGTTCCGCTCCCTGCGGTGAACCCCACGCGACCCCATTACTCCCTGACAGGCTGTATTAACGGCCATGATTCTGCTCCACTTCTCGCGGTTGGCCCCATGTGGCACACCCCGATGATTGCCACGGGTCCACCCCGCTACTCTCTGCAACAAACTCCGCCTGACCCTAGGCAGCCCGCTGCCAGACGGTTACAGATGTCGCTATCAGGCTACTGCCCCCTTCGCCTATAAAAGGGGGTCCCAGATATGTTATTCTATAAGCTCTCATCCTTTATCTAAAAACTCTGCTAAATTCCCCATTCGAGCACTCCATTCTTGTTGAGGCAGAAAACTGACTTGAGCGTCGGAGGGTCTTGCCGGAGCAACCCCACCTCCGGTTTAGACTTCCTTTGCAGGTCCCGACGGCGACCGTGACTTCTCCGACTCCAGCTTCTCCGGCGCAAGCGGATTTTTGCACCAACATCTTATAACTGGATGGTCTGGTGATCTCATCAATCTGAGTACTAGACTACTAAGATCTAAAATCTAGTTTCATATGTAATCACATCAACATACAATTTTGACAAAACAGTTTATATCTTGAACATGTCTTTGATCTTATCAATCATGTTCTTCATTTAATCTAATTAAATTTGATGCATCATATACATCATATCAGATATGAAATATATCTTATGCTAATTATAAAATATCAATTTCAGATCTGATATCATATAAAAAATTAATTAGATATAAATATGAACGCATAATGACTAAATTTTTGGTTAAATCTATTTTGGTGTAGTGCTGAATTTTATTAGAATTCAAATCTAAAATCCATCAAAATAGATCTACTTCAGATCTGAAATAAGTCTTACTTTATAACTAAAATAATAATATTAAAATTTTGTTAATATAAATTGAAAATAGATTTTAAATCAGGTTATTATTCCAATAAAAATTCAGCAACAACAAAAATTTGTTATAACAAACTTATAACAACCTTAATCAACCATTGATTAGGTTCATCTTATTCAATCAAAATTAGATCAAAAATTTTATTTAAATAGATTTAAATTAGATTTAATATATAACATAAAATTTTAATTACATACAATATATAAATAATCTAAAAAAATTGAGTTATATATCCATGTATCAAAATCTTGCTCTGATACTAATTGAAGGGAAAGAAACCTGTTTCTCGTGAATAACCAGGGTTGCATCTAAAAAATTTTATAAATCTATCTGAATAAGGATCAAATCCTTATCTAGATTGTAGCAAAATTAAAGATCAAATCTTCAAAATCTAGATTCAACCATCGTGTAGGCCTAAAACTGCAGATCCTATACTTTGCGCGCATGCCAGGCAACACAGGAAAATGGGATGAATCTCTGAATTGAAGCACTTTTATAAGGCCACCAAAGGAGAGAGAAAAGGTACTAGTGTGACACCTCACACCAGCAAGAGGGGATGCCTAAGAAGGGCCCATAGCTTGGAGAGGATGGGTGGCAAGAAGGAGGACACGCCAAGGGGGAAGGTGCGCCCACTAGCTCTCACACCTCTCTCTCTTTCACTCTTTTCTCACTTTGATTGCTATTCTCTCTCTCTTTCTTTTTCATCCATAAGTAGAGATTTTCTCTATTTATAGATGATTCCCATGACCTAATAAGTATAGGACTTCTAATTCAAACATACTCTGAATCAGTCCACCACTTATCAAAAAAGGACTCCCACTTGAGATAGGATTGTCACCTTATATGGCATCTACTTTGCACCCACACCTACATCCATGTGAAGGAACCGAAACTAGGGTTTCAGGGTTAGATCTTGAAACTTTTTCAAGATCAGGTAGCGGAAGACTAAAATAAATCAAAATTTATCTTGTAAAATCAAAGAATCTCTAGATCTAAGATCCTATTAAATGATTGTTACATGGCATTAAATCAAAAATTAAAATATAAAGAGCAAGAACTACATGTTGATCATATCAACATATTTCTATACTACATCTAATGTATGTAAAATATAATAGATCAGATCTATTACCTTGCAAGTTAGACGTTCTAACTTTGCTGATCCGGACTTGAGGATGATGTAGTGAGCCGCATAAGTATCTGGTCTCTAGGAGTCATCCATACGAACTCATGAATCACGATCAGAAGTTCTGGTCCAGGAAATCAGCACAGTATGCTAGTACTGCACTGATCCTTCTTCGATGGTCGATCAGATGCCTCCTTCTTGATTTAGACTCTTCCAAAGATGAGAAGTAGGAGAAGAAGTTTTAGATAAGATACTCTCAGAAAACTTACAGATGGAGGAAGGGAAGAGATGAACCCAGCAACTCTAGAAGAAGACCCTCTTCTTCTTCTCTTTGCTCTAACCCAGACACCTAGTTTTGTGTCTATTAGATCTCCATGCCCTAAGATGCTTTCTCCTTGATTTTTAGATGCCTAAAAGGTCTCTGAATGCTCTATAATCCACAAAAAGTTCATAAAGAAATTCATTTTAAATAGAGAGATGTGAAGAGTCCTTGTTTAGGTCAAATACTTAGTCAAGAATTATCCAAACAAGGCAAGACAAGGGGCGCCCAACTCTTGGGTGTCCCCTCCTTCTTTTTCTATTGTGGACCACTAGAAAAGGGTGCATATTATGTGCCATAAAAGCCATAAAAATTTAAAAAAAAATTTGAGTAAAATCAGTGCCATAAGGAAAGAGTTTTGGTTTACTAAAACACTATCTCATAGAATTTGAATTTCAAACTAATTCCTACTTTAACTTGATCCACAACCACATTCCATGTAAGAGAGAAAGAGAGAAAAGTTTTGGGCATGCATGAAGATCTGGGAGAGAGGGTTTTGTCGCACAAAAAAAGAGAGAGTAGGTGTGGGGGGCTAAGGTGGCGCAAGGTGGAATCCTAGTCTTACTAGGATTCAATCTATGACTTGTTCAAATTTGGTTTCTCAAACCAAATCAAATCAAAATCGAATCAACCTAATTAAAATAGGTCTTAACCTAATTAAGAGCTTAATTTAATCAGATTAAATTAAATTTAAATCTGATTTAATTTTTTAATCAAATTAAAAATTAGATTGATCCAAGTCCTATTTGAACTAGGACTAGTTTTTCCTTGCACTTGGCTTTTCCAATAAACCAATTGGACTTGATCCAATCAGGCTCAAACTAAATCTAATTAAATCATATTTAATTAGACTTAATCTCAATCCTTTGGCTTAATCAAATTAAGTTAATTAGCAATCAAATTACTAATCGATCCTCCTGCAACACTTGCACTAGGTTAAATGTCAATCGTATTGATTGTTTAATCCTAGAATGATTCTTAATCATTGATCAACCATTCGATCGGATCATGAACTCTGATGTGTATGACCTCATAGGTTTGAACCTATGTTGGTAGCATAAGAATAAATTTTTGTATCAATCGAAGTGACCATCTAGCAATGGTTCCCGACGGACGGATAGGTCGAATGTGTAGAACAACATCCTTAGAACCCATACAGATATAGTTTTCATATAATTCATCTCCTTGACCAAAATGCTCATAGGACACCTCAGAGTTCAATTGTCAACTCTGATCAGGTTGTCCACATTGTATTTTAAAATATCAAATTTATCTGATGGATTATCCTGGCCAAGATTTTGCTAAATTGAAATACAGCACTCATTCTTCTCCAACTCTTGGAGTGGTCAATCCCATCTCAATCACACTCTAATTTCATAAGTACTTTACTATGCCCAGAAGCCTTCCATCACTGAATTAGAAATTCAGTTAGTCCAGTACCAAAGCACAGTGAGTTGCTTGCAAGTCACTGAGGTGATCTCAGGTCTAAGGGACACTTATACCTATACCACATCAGAGATATTTTTGACAGTAGAATGCTCTGGAGTTGGTCACGTTCAATGATGATGTACCCTTGCATCTCACCTGTATGCCACACCAGTGTCTCCACACTCCTTGATTAAGAGGACAACCAACCCATATGGCCTACAGCGACCTATGCTCGATAGAGGCCGTCGTCACTATTAACAGCCTATCATTTGGTCGTGAACAGTTTTAAGGACTAATCGATAAATTCTCTCTTTATCGAACCTAAATAGTCCTAAGAACTTCATCATAACAACGGAGTTCATTAAAAGATAAAAATTTATGATGAAAATATCAAAAATATATTTTATTTATTAATAAATCAATTATAATACTTGGTTGCTCAACCATCAACAAGCTGGCGATTGGCATTTAGGATATATTTTCTAACAATTCTCACTTGTCCTAAAGCCACTCGACATAATATCTAATACCCATCTTCGACTTATGGTTGTCGAACTCCTTTATCGCCAGGGCTTTAGTAAAGGGATCGACCAGGTTCTCCTTTCCGTCGATCTTCTGAAGGTCGACGGAACCTCGATCCACGATCTCCCGGACCAGGTGGAAGCCGCACAAAATGTGCTTCGTCTGTTGGTGTGCTTTGGGTTCATTTGCCTGAGCTATTGCACCAGTGCTGTCGTAGTAGAGCAGGATCGGACCATCGAGAGAGGGTGCTACTCTGAGCTCGATGATGAATTTCCTCAGCCACACAGCTTCCTTTGCGGCATCCAATGCTGTGATGTACTCTGCCTCACAAATAGAGTATCACAGTATGCTGCTTGAAACTCTTCCAGCAGATGGCTCCACCATTCAGAATAAAGATATAAGTTGACATGCTTTTGCTGTCATCATGGTCAGATTGAAAGCTGGAGTCTGCGAACCCCACAAGTTTTCGATCTGACTTGCCATAAACCAACCATTGGTCCTTAGTATTTCTCAAATATTTAAGGATGGCTTTAACTACATTTCAGTGGTTTTCTCTAAGATTAGATTGGTATCTACTCACTACTCCTAGTGAGTATTGCACATCTGGCCTTGTACATGTCATGGCGTACATGATAGATCCCACGACCGAAGCATATGGGACTCTACTCATATGCTCTCTCTCTCTTCAGGAGTTATCGGATAATTCTTCTTAGAGAGAGAAATTTCATGGCCTATCAATAGATAGCCTTTCTTGAAATTCTCCATGCTGAACCTCTTCAGCACAGTGTCTATGTACGT
Source organism: Elaeis guineensis (assembly GCF_000442705.2). Classification (NCBI taxonomy): domain Eukaryota; kingdom Viridiplantae; phylum Streptophyta; class Magnoliopsida; order Arecales; family Arecaceae; genus Elaeis; species Elaeis guineensis. Next base: position 52,850,837 of record NC_025997.2, read on the forward strand.
GGACTGGGATAACCCAAGCATCCTTTTAGATCTATCTCTATAGATCTTTATCCCTAGAATGTAGGATGCTTCACCCAAGTCCTTCATGGAGAACTACGATGACAACCAAACTTTTATTTCCTATAGTGCGGGGATGTCATTCCCGATTAAGAGAATGTCATCCACGTACAAGACAAAGAATACCATAACTAGACCATTTGCCCATTTGTAGATGTAGGGCTTTTTTTCGTTCTTAACGAAGCCATATATTTTGATCACCTTATCAATATGCATGTTCCAACTCCGAAAAGCTTGCTTCAATTCATAAATGGATCTCTGAAGCTTGCACACCTTGGACTCATCTATGGATGTAAACTCCTCAGATTGTATCATATACACCTCTTCGATCAGCTCTCCATTCTGAAAAGCTATCTTTACATCCATCTGTCGGATCTCATAATCCAGCTGGGCAGCTATTGCAAGCATTATCCGAATGGATTTGAGCATTGCCACAGGAAAGAATGTCTCATCATAGTCAATACCATAACATTGACGAAATTCTTTGACAACCAGACAGACTTTATAGGTCTCCACCTTTCCGTCTGCACCCCTCTTCCTTTTGAAGACCCATTTACACCCAATGGGTTTAACTCTTCAGGTTGGTCAACCAATGTCCATACATCGTTGACCTTCATGGACTTCATTTCGGATTGCACGGCTTCAAGCCATTACTCAAAATCAAATCTCTGCATTACATCCATATAGGTGATCGGATCCTCATCATTCTCATCGAGTTCGATGGGATCACTGTCCCGGATTAAGAAACCGTAGTATCTGTTCGGCTGATGTGGTACTCTATCGGATCACATTAATGGTGCAGGTACATTAGGCTCTGGATCTGATCTAATCAAATCTGACTCAGGTTCAGCTATAGGTGTTGGTCCTTCTACCTATTGGACTTCATCAAGTTCAACCATAGAGGCAACAGTTCCTTCACCAAGGAACTCCTTTTCTAAAAAGGTTATCTTAAGATTGACGAACACCTTTTCTTCATCAGCATGGTAGAAAAAATATCCTTTGATCTCTTTAGGATACCCTATGAATGTGTATTTGTCAGATCTAGGTCCAAGTTTATCTGTAACTAACCGTTTGACATAGACCGGACACCCCCAGACCCTAAGGTGTGAAAGTGCTAGCTTATGTTCTATCCATATCTCATATGGAGTCTTAATTACAGACTTACTTGGAACCTTATTTAACAGATAACAGGCCGATTCGAGTGCATATCCCCAAAAGGATATCGACAAGCTGACAAAATCCATCATGGATCGAACTATATCTAACAGAGTCCGATTTCTCCTTTCAGACACACCATTATGCTGTGGTGTTCTTAAAGGAGTCCATTGAGAGAGAATCTCATTCTCTCCTAGATATGTGAGAAACTCACCATAGGTATTCTCCTCCTCGGTCAGACCGAAGAGTTCTAATACTCTTTTCAGTTTGTTTTTCTACTTCATTTCAAAATCGTTTGAACATTTTAAATGAATCCGACTTATGTTTCATCAGATAGATATATCCATATCTGGATAGATCATCTGTGAAAGTGATGAAGTAAAAATATCCACCTCTGGCACTTGTGCTCATGGGCCCGCATATATCAGTATGTACTAGGCCCAAGAGCTCAGTATCTCTCTCACCTTTTTCAGTAAAAGGTGACTTGGTCATTTTATCAAGAAGACAAGATTCACTGGTTGGAAGTGATTCATAATCACTGACTTTGAAGATTCCCTCTTGAGTCAACCGTTTATCCTGTTCTTGTTTATATGACCTAGCCTACAGTGCCATAAGTAGATATTTGATACACTATCTAATCTAGGATGCTTGCTAGTAGAATAGACTATGTTAATAGGTTGTGATAATATATACACACCATTATTCAAATGTCCACAAAAAATAGTAACACCATTCATAATGATATTACAAACATATTTCTTTATTAAAATTTTATAATCATTTTTGGCCAGAAGGCCTACAGAAATGATATTTAAAAAGAAACTGAGACAGAAATGATAATCATTAAGAACAACGGTATGGGACTCAAATACAAGTTTCGAGATTCCTAATACTAGAATTAGAACTGATCTTCCATCTCCAACGTTCAAGAATCTTTCGCCTTGCTCGAATTTCCTACTGACCTACAACCCCTACAATGAATTGCAAATATGGTAAGGGCTATCGGTATCCAATACCCAGTCAGTTATATCACAAATAGAGAAATTGCAAGCAGTTATCGTATAAATACCTTGCCCAGCAACAGTTTACTTCTTTCTCTGCCTATTCGGATCCAGATAAGCAATGTACTAAGGACTTCTTGCAAAAAAAGCATTCAGCTTGACTCTTATCGGGCTTGATCTTTCTGGTCTAGCCCTGCACTGATGTCATACCCTGAACTTGCACCTTCTTCACTTTCTTTTTCTTATTCTTCTTCCCTTTCTTAAAGGATCGAGAACTAGAAGACGAACCTCCCACTAAGTTCACTGACTCCTTGTGGAGTTGGTGATCCTTCTCAAAGTTCTGAAGCAACCTCAGTAACCCGTGATAGTTTACTTCAGACTTTGTCATTCTATAATGAGTGAGGAATGGGAGATAAGACTTGGGCAGTGAGTTCAGTATTGCATCTTTCTCAAGCTGCTTATGTAAGGAAAAGTCGAGCTTGCTCAAATGCTCCATCAGCTTGATCATGTATAGTATATGATTAGTGATAGAGGCACCATCCCGTATTTTGGCATTGAAGATGGCACAACTAGTCTTGTGCCTCTCCACGTCATCGGGTGTGCCAAAGGCATCCTCCAACACTTGAAGGATGTCCTTTGGTTGAGTCATCTCAAATCTGCAACTGAACTCATTGCTCATGGTAGCCAGCATGATGCAGCGCACCGTGGTCCGATCACTGAGCCACTTCTGGAGGAGTCCATTGGGAGAGAATCCCATTCTCTTTTAGATATGTGAGAAACTTACTAGAAAGATATTCTCCTCCTCGATCAGATCGAAGAGTTTTAATACTCTTCCCAGTTTATTTTTCTACTTCACTTCGGAATCGTTTGAACATTTCAAATGAATCCGACTTATGTTTCATCAGATAGACATATCCATATCTGGATAGATCATCCGTGAAAGTTATGAAGTAGAAATATCCACCTCTAGCACTTGTGCTCATGGGCCCACATACATCAATATGTACTAGACCCAAGAGCTTTGTAGCTCTCTCACCTTTTTCAGTAAAAGTTGACTTGGTCATTTTATCAAGAAGACAGGACTCACAGGTTGGAAGTGATTCACAATCACTGACTTCGAGGATTCTCTCTTGAGTCAACCTATTTATTCTGTTCTTGTTTATATGACCTAGCCTACAGTCCCATAAGTAGATATCTGACACACTATCTAATCTAGGATGCTTGCCAGTTGAATAGACTACATTAACAGGTTGTGATAACATATACACACCATTGTTCAAACATCCACAAAAAATAGTAACACCATTCATAATGATATTACAAATTTGTTTCTTTATTGAAATTTCATAATCATTTTTGGCCAGAAGACCTACAGAAATGACAATTAAAAAGAAACTGGGACAGAAATGACAATCATTAAGAACAATGATATGGGATTCAATACAAGTTTCAAGATTCCTAATGCTAGAACTAGAACTGGTCTTCCATCTCCAACATTCAGGAACCTCTCACCTTGCTCGAATCTCCTACTGACCTGTAACCCCTACAACGAATTGCAAATATGGTAAAGGCTATCGGTATCCAATACCCAGTCAGTTATATCACAAATAGAGAAATTATAAGGAGTTATCATATAAATACCTTGTCCAGCAATAACTTGCTGCTTTCTCTACCTGTTCGGATCCAGGGAGGTAATATACTGGGGATAATTCCTCTTCCAGTGCCCTCGCTTCTTGCAAAAGAAGCATTCAGCTTGACTCTTATCGGGCTTGATCTTTTTGGTCTGGCCCTGCACTAATGTCCCAGCCTGAACTTGCACCTTTTTTACTTTCTTCTTCTTGTTCTTCTTCCCTTTCTTAAAGGGTCGAGAACCAAAAGATGAACCTCCCACTAAGTTCACCGACTCCTTGTGGAGTTGGTGATCCTTCTCAAAGTTCTGAAGCAACCCTAGTAACCCATGGTAGTTTACTTCAGGCTTTGTTATTTTATAATGAGTGAGGAATGGGAGATAAGACTTAAGCAGCGAGTTTAGTATTGCATCCTTCCCAAGCTGCTCATGCAAGGAGAAGCCGAGCTTGCTCAATTGTTCCATCAGCTCAATCATGTACAATACATGATCAGTGACAGAGGCACCATCCCGTATTTTGACGTTGAAGATGGCACAACTAGTCTTATGCCTCTCCACATCATCGGGTGTGCCAAAGGCATCCTCCAACACTTGAAGCATGTCCTTTGGCTAAGCCATCTCGAATCTACGACTGAACTCGTCACTCATGGCAGCCAGCATGATACAGCGCACCGTGATCCGATCACCGAGCCATTTCTGGTAAGTGTCTCTGACTGTTCCACGTGCATTGGCAGCTGGCTCCTCAGGTGCAAGATCTGTTATCATATATAGGATCCGTTCATGCTCCAGGACTATCTTCAACTTTTGGTACCAGCTATCGAAGTTGGGTTCCACCAACTTATCATTATCCAACAATGATCGGAGCGATAGGAAAGTGGTCATATCTGCACAAAAAAAAAATCATAACTTAATTAGTAATTGATTCATTAAACCTAAAGATTTGGACTTTAATCAAAAAGTTTCTCTCACTATTTTATTCGAATTAGTAGCCTCTACTTTCAATTTGAGGAATTACCCTAATTCCTTAGTGGATACTAGAATCCACTTAAACTGAACACAAGCCCAACTTTGGTTGGCCAACCCATGTATATCTAAGGGTAGGTTCATAATCAATTATTTTTTTAAATAATTTTTAGTAATTTTAATTTTGTCCCAGTCCCTAATCAGTAGGCTTTGGCCTTCACTAAAAAGGTCTGGTTAGGTCCAACCATTAACATGACCATACTTGGCCCATTTAGCCAATGAATGATTAGGCCCAACTTTGGTTAGCTAATCTAACTACCATTTAGAAAGATGCAGTCAAGAAATCATATTATGAATGATAATTTCATCAGCCGATAAGCACCAGGCCTTTGGGCCTCCAATGATTATCCAACTGATGGACCTATTATCATCCACTTAATGGGAGGCTATGATCTAGTTATCATCATAACTATTTTATTTTAAGGACCTAATAATTTTAGAAGATTTAATTGATTTAGAGAATAAGGTCAGATGAACCAGTTTATCATGATCCTCCCACTGGCTTCACCAAGTCAGCTTAAGGGAGACCATTAAAAGGGCTGGTCTAGGAGCACTTAAATCAGTCACACTGATTTACCTAGCTGACATGGGTCAGCTCGAATAGTCAAGTGATCCGATCAAAATATAATTTCACCAAGAGGCCAGGTAAGTTCGATCGGTGGGAGGATCTGCGAAAGCTTGCCTTAGACACCATCAGAAATGACAAGGTAAGTGGGCTGTCAATTAAAAACCACCAGTCTGGTTTACCTTAGACACCAACTGGTTTAATTAGTTTCGATTAGATCAACCTAACAATTCATGCTAGACCGCTTAGCCAAGAATCAAGTCCATTTGGTTCTCATTAAAGACATGGACTTGACCAACTACAACTATTGTAATTGATCTAGAGAATCTTTGACCTAATCTAAGATAATAATTGATTAGATTTAGTGAATTCTCTAATTAAATCCATCTTTAACCTAACCTTAGGTCTAATCCAATTAATGAACCTAATTTCCACTAACCCATTAACCCAATGTGTTATGGTTTGTATCTTAGGTTCTTCAATTCACAATCCTAGAACCTAATCAAACAACTTCTTGATTCTCAATTAAGTTTTGGGCTAAGGGTTGGGGTTCAGTTTTTTGAAAATAATTTTCATGTTTGTAAAATATTTTTACAACATGGTTCTACCAACCAAGTTGCATGTTTGATTCATAATCAAAATGTAAGTAAAAAAAAAAGTATGAAACTACTTTAGATCTAATCTAAATAGGTTCATGTAATTGAAATAATTTTAACTTTAAACTGCATAAATTTTTCAGACAAATATATGATGGTTCTTTACGTAAAAATTTTTAACAAAGAGAATTTATTTTAAATTTAAATATCTTTTAAATATAATAAATTATAAATTTAATCTAGATCATATCTAACAAATTTATGATTAAAGATAGATCTACATGAACTAGGACAACCTATGCACTGTAAGGGGTAAACCTTACAGCAGGACAACCTACAGTTCGTGATTGATCTAAAAATTTTAATTTTAGATTTAACAATCAGATTATAAATTAAATCTAATCTAAGAAATAATTTAAGCATGTATAAATAATCATGTAATAAATAACCTAGGCTCTGATACCAATTGAAGGAACCGGATCTAAGGTTTCAGGGTTAGATCTTGAAACTTTTTCAAGATCAGACAGTGGAAGACTAAAATAAATCAAAATTTATCTTGTAAAACTAAAAAATCTCTAGATCTAAGATTCTATTACATATTTATTATATGATATTAAATTAAAAATTAAAATATAAAGAGCAAGAACTACATGTTGATTATATCAACATGTTTCTATACTACATCTAATGTATGTAAAATATAATAGATCAGATCTATTACCTTGCAAGTTAGACATTCTAACTTTGTTGATCCAGGCTTAAGGATGATGTTGTGAGCCACACATATGTTCGGCCTCTAGGAGTCATCCACACGAGCCCACGAATCACGATCAGAAGTCTTGATCCAGAAAATCAGCACAGTATGCTAGTACTGCACTGATCCTTCTTCGATGGTCGATCAGATGCCTCCTTCTTCTTGATTTGGACTCTTCCAAAGATGAGAAGTAGGAGAAGGAGTTTTAGATGAGACACTCTTAGAAAACTTACAGATGGAGGAAGGGAAGAGATGAATCCGACAACTCTAGAAGAAGACCCTCTTCTTCTTCTCTTTGCTTTAACCCAGACACCTAGTTTTGTATCTATTAGATCTCCATGCTCCAAGATACTTTTTCTTGATTTTTGGATGCCCCAAAGGTCTCTCAATGATCTATAATTCATAAAAATTTCATAAAAAAATTTATTTTAAATAGAGAGATATGAAGAGTCCTTGTCTAGGTTAAATACCTAGTCAAGAATTATCCAAACAAGGCAAGACGAGGGGAGCCCAACTCTTGGGCATCCCCTCCTTTTTTTCTATTGTGGACTACCAGCAAAGGGTGAATATTATGTGCCATAAAAGCCACAAAACTTTCAAAAAAAAATTTGAATAAAATCAGTGCCATAAGGAAAGAGTTTTGGTTTCCTAAAACTCTATCTCATAGAATTTGAAATCCAAACTAATTCTTACTTTGACTTGATCCACAACCACATTCCATGTAAGAGAGAAAAAGAGAAACATTTTGGCCATGCATGAAGACTTGGGAGAGAGGGTTTTGTTGGACAAAATAAGAGAGAGTGGGAGTGGGATAAGAGAGAGTGGGTGTGGGGGGCTAAGGTGGCGCAAGGTGGAATCCTAGTCTTACTGGGATTCAATCTATGACTTGTTCAAATTTGGTTTCTTAAACCAAATCAAACTAAAATCAAATCAACCTAATTAAAATAGATCTTAACCCACTTAAGAACCTAATTTAATTAGATTAAACTTGATTTAAATCTGATTTAATTTTCTAATCAAATTAAAAATTAGGTTGACGCAAGTCCTATTTGAATTAGGACTAATTTTTTCTTGAACTTGGCTTATCCAATAAATCAATTGAACTTGATCTAATCAGACCCAAACCAAATCTAATTAAATCATATTTAATTATACTTAATCTCAGCCTTTGGCTTAATCAAATTAAGCTAATTAGCAATTAAATTGCTAATCGATCCTCCTGCAATAATTATATTAGGTTAAATGTCAATCGTATTGATCGTTTAACCCTAGAATGATTCTTAATCATTGATCAACCATCCGATCAGATTGTGAACTCTAATGTGTGTGACCTCATAGGTCTGAATCTAAGTCGGTAGCATAGAAATAAATTTTTATACCAATCGAAGTGACCATCTAGCAATGGTACCCGACGGTCGGATAGGTCGAATGTGTAGAACAACATCCTTAGAATCCATGCAGATATAGTTTCCATATAATTCATCTCCTTGATCAAAATACTCATAGGATACCTTAGAGTTCAACTGTCAACTTTGATCAGGTTGTCCATATTGTATTTCAAAATATCAAATCCATCTGATGGATTACCTTGGCCAAGGTTTTGCTAAACTGAAATACAGCAACTCATTCTTCTCCAACTCTTAGAGTGGTCAATCCCATCTCGATCACACTCTGACTTTGTAAGTACTTGACTGTGCCCAGAAGCCTTCCATCACTGAATTAAAAATTCAGTTAGTCCAGTACCAAAGCATAGTGAGTTGCTTGCAAGTCACTAAGACGATCTCAGGTCTAAGGGACACTTATACCTATATCCCATCAGAGATATTTTCGATAGCAGAATGCTCTGGAGTTGGTCACGTTCAATGATGATGTACCTTTATATCTCATCTGTATGCCATACCAGTGTCTCCACACTCCTTGGTTAAGAGGACAACCAACCCATATGGCCTACAGTGACCATGCTCGATAGAGACTGTCGTCCTTATTAATAGCCTATCATTTGGTCATGAACAGTTTTAAGGACTAATCGATAAATTCTCTCTTTATCGAACCTAAATAATCCTAAGGACTTCATCATAACAATGGAGTTCATTAGAAGATGAAAACTTATGATGAAAATACCAAAAATATATTTTATTTATTAACAAATCAATTATAATACTTGATTGCTCAACCGCCAATAGGCTGGTGATTGGTATTTGGGATATATTTCTTATCACCATGTGAGACAGCCCACAACCAGCACCATACTAGGTGCTGGTCAGCCAAGGAGTGAGAGAGTTCTAGTAGAAATAGGACTCCTAGGATCTCATCCAAAAAGGATCCAATTCGAATCTAATTCGAAGCTAGTTCGAAATAATTTTGAAAGGTTGTCAATCCTAAACTTTTTAGGACCAAGTCTAAATTAAAATTTTGAATCCAATTAAGTTTAATTAATTTAGAGCTAATCTAAAATTAATCAGTACTTAAATCTAATCTCTCATTGGCTTCTTGGATCATAGATTAAGAACTATTCATCTTCGAAATTTAACCTGAACCTCATGTGTAGTGCTAGCTAGACATAGTCAACTCTTCAACCCCATTTGACTCATAACTTAATTCTTAATCAAGTTAGTCTATATGTTCAATCAAGTCAAATACTTCCAAATTGGACATATAAACATAGGCCAATATTTTTCTACATTGTCTGACTTGTGTGCATGACTTCATAGGTTCAAACACCAAGCCAGTAGCATGGGAATCGATTCCTATACTAATCGAAGCTACCATCTTGCAATGGTTCCCAATATCTGGATAGGTTGAATTATCGTAAAAAAATATTTCATAACCTATGCATATAGTTACCGCATAATTCATCCCTTTGACCCTGAATTCTCTAGGATGATTTAGGTTTAACTACCAACCTAGAGTATTTCATCCACATTGTATTTCAACCTTTCAAATTTATCTCATGGATTATCTTGATCAAGATTTTACTAAATTAAAATATAGTGATACATCAGCTCTTGTAATCCAGAGGGGTCAATCCCATCTTGATCCACACACAGACTTCACAAGTACTTTACTGTACCCAGTAGCCTTCCGTTACTGCATTAGAAATCTAGATAGTCCAGTACCAAAGCATAGTAAGTTGCTTACAAGTCACTATGGTGATCTCAAGTTTGAGAAACACTTATGCCCATACGCTTCGCGAGCAGCTGTTGAAAGCAGAATACTCAGCAGGCGAGTCATTTGTTCAGTGATGATGTACTCCTACATCTTATCTATATGCCATACCAGTATCACCACACTCTTTGGTTAAGAGGACAACCAACCTATATGGTACAAAATGATATCTACTCGATAAACATTATCATTCTATAATGACGTATCATTTGGTCATGAACATATTTAAAAACTATACGATAAATTCTTTCTTTATCATTCACTAACATAGTTTTAAGGACTTCATCACAACACAAGAGTTCTGCAAAGAAAGATGTAACTTTATGATGAAAAATATCAAAATAATTTTTATTTATTAATTAATAATTCATATACAAAGAGAAATTCAATCATCAAATGATTGATTTTAGGATGTAATTTTCAGCATATGGATTAAATCTTAGAGATGTTCAAATAAGTGAAAGTAAATATCCCTCTACTAGATATGATCTAATAAATTTTTGTTAGGATTTGATGCCTCAATATTCAGTCCATATTGAGTCCACAATGAGGTCCGCGATAAAAAATGAAGTCCAACGAGTCTAAGATCACCTCAAACGAAGTTCGGATGGTCGAGATATGCTCGATCGAAGCTGGCACAAAGTCCAAAGTAGTGGAGGACCACCGACAGCCGACGGTGGGCTGATGGAGCGGCAGCAGTGCGGCCATGCATGGTGGTGCGTGGCTCAGGCGCTGCAGTGCGCGGCCTGGGCACACAGAGCCCGACCTAGTGTGCAGGGCGTGGCCCAGGCCCAGGCGTATGAGTGTGCTGCTCGGCCCAGTCCCAGGTGCACGAGCGCATGGGCGTGGCCCAGGCCCTCGCAAGACCACACCTGGGAGCTCGTAGCCCAGTCCACCATGGACTGGGCAGTCCATGAATGGGCCTGTGGACCGATGGGGCATTTTCCCTCAGTTTCTCGTGGTCCACCATGGACCATGCGGCATTTCTCACACGATTCTCATAGTCTATGGGACTGTTTCATAGACCGATCATGATCTGATGGCTCGGAGAGCTGCCGGTCGAGATCCAACAGTTCAGGGGAGTTCTTTGGGCCTTATTAGGAGTCCTAATCATATTCTAATTTGATTTTTAAGCCTTTATAAGGCCTGGTCAAGGAACAAAACATGTGGTGGCTTGGTTTTGATGGTAGTGAGCCCATGCAAAGAGAGAGAGATGCAAGGACGCTGAGAAGAGAAGGAGCAAGGAGGCTCCTGCACAGCGGACAGCGATCGCTTCAGGGGTTTAGGGGATCTTCCTAGAGAGAGCTTTTGTGAGGTAGAACTTTATGTGAGGGAAAAATTGGATGTACGAGGGTTGAGGGTGAGATCTCCTCTTATAATATTTTTTTTCTCATAGTGAAGTTTGCATGCCTCGTGGAGGCGAGCCCTTTTTTGACTGATCCATGTATTTGATTATTTTCTATTTTATTTCTTCTTTCTTCCTGCTGCATCACACGGTATCAAAAAGGTCCTGGGAGGTGGTGTCCTGGCCAGACATCCACCCAACAAGTTGTATCAGAGTGAGACGGTACAAGAACACAGATTGCAGCAGTGGTGAGCAAGATTGAAGATGGATAAGATAAGATCAATCAGGATGGAGATCAACAAGTTTGATGGAAAGAGCAATTTCTCCTTGTGATAGGCAAGGGTGAAGGACATGCTCATCCAATAAAGATTGATTGATACTCTCTTATGTGAAGAAAAGCCGACCACCATGGAGGTGCAGGATTGGAGATGGCTCCAGATGCAGATGGTGAGTACATCTGCATGTACCTAGCGGATGAGGTGGTGATCCATGTGCTTAGCGAGACTTCTCCGATGGTGCTGTGGTCGAAGCTTGAGGAGTTATACATGAAAAAATCTCTCATCAATACTCTTTTCCTCTGGAGGTAGTTCTATCAGCTGTGGATGACTGAGGGACAGAGCATGCAGGAGCATCTAAGTCACTTCCAGAAGATCCTCACCGACCTCTTCAGCATTGGCGAGAATGTTGAGGAGAAGACTAGGGTGCTGGTTTTGCTAGCATCGCTTCCACCTTCGTATGAGTCCTTGATGACTGCTCTTCTAATGAAAAAGAGCACCATCAAGATGGACAAGGTCGTCATGATGATTCTCTAGAATGAGGTTCTAAGAAGATAGAATCTAGCTTCGAACTCAGGTGGCGGTAGCTCAGCTTTGATGGTTTCTAAAGGAGCAGGAAGTGGTAGATGGAGTGACAGGAGATCATGATGAGGGCAGTCCAAGTCCAGGAGGGACTTGAGTAAAACTAGATATTATCGATGTGACGAGTTGGGGCATCTAGCTAAAGACTACTCTCAACTCAAAGATCGGACGATGGCTGCTATAGCGACGGCCACTAGTGATTCAAAGGGAGATATCCTGGAGATATCTGATGAGGTATCTACTTCTTTCTAGTAGTAGATTTTAGATTCTACATGCAACTATCATGTATATTGCAGAGAGGAGTAGTTTGACTCTCTGAAGAATAGTGAGGGCACTGTTTATCTGCTGGATGGATCAAGCTGTGCGATCAGAGGCATCAGGATGATCAGCTGGAGGATACATGATGGTGCAGTGAAGAGATTGGGAGAGGTCTGATATATATGTAATTTCAGATGAAATCTTATCTCACTGAGCAGACTGGATTCGAGAGGCTACAAAATGGTAGCTGGCGGAGGAATCTTGAAGGTGCTATGCGACGATAGGATTATTTTGGAGGGAAAGAAGACGAGGAGAGAAAATTATTACATGATGGGGAGTCCAGTGCGAGGTGGAGCTTTCGGAGTCAAGAGGAGTCCAGAGTGAGGTGGAGCACCAGGTGAAGGTGGATCGGGCACGAGATGCGAGACTCAGAAGGATAAAAGGCAATATCGCAAGGTGAGATTTTTATTGCCGCAGGATGATGCCCCGAGTAGGTCTCGGATCAGGAGAAGCACAGCATATGATGGAGATGGGATAGAGCGGCCTGACTCAACTCCTATGTTTGCCTATCCATGATCAGTAGACGATTGCCCCAGGGTATGGGGCGAGGAGATCCAGAAGCTCTCAAAGTTAGGAGGAAGCTGAATATCGTATTGAGGTGAAGATTGTTAGGATTTGATACCTTAAGATTCGATCCATATTGAGTCCATAGTGAGGCCCGTAACGAAAAATAGAGTCCAACGAGCCCAAGATCACCTCAAAGGGAGTCTGAATGGTTGAGATATGCTCGATCGAAGCTAGCATGAATTTTGAAGTAGTGGAGGGTGGGCTGACGGAGCTGCGGCGACACGACCACGCATGGTGGTGCGCAGCCCAGGCATGACAGTGTGCGGCTTGGGCACGCAGAACCCGACCTACTGTGTAGGGTGCGGCCCAGGCCTAGGCGCTCGAGTGCATGGGCACGGCCCAGGCCTAGGCGTGCGCGTGCGTGGGCGCGGCCCAGGCCCATGCGAGCCCATGCCTGGGAGCCCATAGCTCGATCCACCATGGATTGGGCGGTCCATGAATAGGTCTGTGGACTGAGGGGGCATTTCCCCTCAATTTCTCGTGGTCCATCGTGGACCCTGTGGTATTTCTAGCATGATTTTTGCGGTCTATGGGATTGTTTCATGGACCGATCATGATTTGACGACTCTGGGAGCTGCTGGTCGAGATCCAACGGTTCAGGAGAGTTCTTTGGGCCTTATTAGGAGTCCTAATCATGTTCTAATTTGGTTTTTAAGCCTTTATAATGCTTGATCAAGGAACAGAACGTGTGGTGGTTCGATTTTGATGGCAGTGAACCCACGTGAAGAGAGAGAGACGCGAGGACATTGAGAGGAGAAGAAGCAGAGAGACTCCTAGACAGCGGACAGTGATCACTTCAGGGATTCAGAGGGTCTTCCTAGAGAGAGAGCTTTTGTAAGGAAGAACTTTCTATAAGGAAGAAATTGGATGTACGAGGATTGAGGGTGAGATCTCTTCTTGTAATATTTCTTTTTCTCATAGTAAAGTTTACATGCCCCATGGAGGTGAGCCCTTTTTTGGCTGATCTACATATTTGATTATTTTCTATTTTATTTCTTCTTTCTTTCTGTTGCATCGTGTGGTATCGAAAAGATCTTGGGAGGTGGTGTCCTGGCCAGATATCCACCCAACAGTTTTTATATATGCCAAGTTCCTCAAAGACCTATGCACAAAAAATAAGATCACCAATGTTTCCAAGAAAGCCTTCTTGATGGCTAGTGTGAGCTCATACCTTTCGAGCCACATGCCAGTCAAGTACAAAGATCTAGGGTCTCCTACAATTTCTTATGTTATTGGAAAAACCATCATCGATAGGATCTTGTTAGACTTAAAGCCTAGTGTGAACATCTTACCTTATTCAGTGTATGAAAAACTAGGGATCGAAGAATTAAAGCCTACAAAAATCATGTTGTAATTGGTAGATGGATCAGTGAGGGTCTCGAAGGGAGTTGTGAAGGATGTGCTAATCAAGGTAAGCAATTTCATTTATCCTATGGATTTAGTGATCCTTGAGACTGAACTAGTGTCTAACCCAAAAGATCACATCCCAATCATCTTAGGAAGACCATTTTTAGCAACTACCAATGTCCTAATCAACTGCCACAATGGACTCATGAAGCTTTCATTTGGAAGCATGTCCATTGGTCTTAATATTTTCAATCTTGAAAATCAAAAGGACCAATTCATCGATGTAAATCTAATCCAGGAGGAGATTTATGAGCCCATTGACTTGGGGGAAGAAGATTTTGACTGCAATCTTTGGTTAGACCAAGAATCTGAAATTGCTAAATTGCTTATGAAATTTTCACATCTAGTGACCAGAGAGTTTATTCACAATGACAATCACCTGTCGAATCACTTGTAAGAATGGATGAACCAATACCCAAACTATCAATTGAGGAGGCACCGAAACTAGAACTCAAAATACTCTCCGAGCACCTCAAATATGTGTATCTAGGTCCATTAGAAATCTTGCCTATAATCATCGCATCAGACTTAGATCCAACCCAAGAAGAGGAACTTTTAACTATCCTCAGAGAGAATTAGGAAGCCATAGACTGGACCATAGCTAACATCAAAAGGATCAGCCTTTCAATTGTCCAACATCGAATTCATTTAGAGGAGGAAGCCAAGCCAATTAGAGACCCCCAAAGGAGGCTTAACCCAGCTATGAAGGAGGTGGTGAAGAAAGATTCTCAAGTTACTAGACAATAGAATTATCTACCCCATTCCAGATAGTTCATGGGTTAGCCCAATTTAAGTAGTGCCTAAGAAGTCAGGGGTAACAGTGGTCTAAAATGAAGCAAATGAGTTAGTGATGATCAGAGTCCAAATTAGATGGAGAGTCTGTATTGATTATAGAAAATTAAATGCGACCATAAGAAAAGATCATTTTTTCCTACCATTCATTGACCAGGTATTGGGGAGGTTAGTCGAACACAAATTCTATTATTTTTTTGATGGATATTCTGGCTACAATCAAATTTCTATAGCACCAAAGGATCAAAAGAAAACCACATTTATCTGTCCATTTGAAACTTTTGCCTATAGACGCATGTCCTTTGGCTTATGTAATGCTCCATCTACTTTTCAAAGGTGAATGGTCAGCATCTTTTCTGACTTGATTGAGAGATTTTTAGAAATATTTATGGATGATTTTTTTATTTTTGGCTCCACCTTCTCTGAGTGCCTACATCACTTAAGACTAGTCTTAGAAAGATATAGAAAAAAAAATTTAGTGCTTAATTGGAAAAAATATCAATTCATAGTCAAAGAAGACATAGTACTTGACCATGTTATCTCAAAGAAGGGCATTGAAGTAGATAAAGCCAAAGTAGATCTGATCGCAAATCTTCCACCATCCAAATCGATCAAAAAAATTTGCACATTTTTAGGACATGCTGAATTCTATAGGAGGTTCATCAAGAATTTCAGTAAGATAGCTCGACCACTGACTAATCTTCTTGCTAAAGAAGTCAAATTTGACTTCACTTCTGAGTGCCTCGAGTCCCTTGAGTATCTTAAAAAGGCACTGACATCCGTACCCATCATTCACCCACCTGTCTGGACTCAGCTCTTCAAACTCATTTGTGATGTATCTGATTATGCCATCAGAGCCGTTCTAGGATAGAAAATTGATAAGCTATCGTGAGTCATCTACTATGCCAATAAGACCCTCAATGACATGCAGCTTAATTACTTCATAACTAAGAAAGAGTTCTTGGCTATCATCTTTGCCCTAAAAATACTACAGCAAAATAAATTATTAGTGATGAAAAATTTTCATCGCTAATAATCTATTTTCATCGCTAATAATGATTAGCAATAAAAATTTCGTCACTAATATTTCATCATAAATAATCACATCATTGATTATATTTTATGATGAAAAAAATATTTCATCACTAATAATATTTATTTATGATAAATAATTTTTATCATTAAAATATTTTTGATGAAAAATTTTAATCATAAAAAAAGTATTTGTGATGAATTATAATATCACTAATAAATAAAAAATTAATAGCAATGAAAATATTTTTATCGCTACTAATTTAATTAAAATTTTTTGAAATAAAATTTCTAAGAACTTTTAGCGATAAAAAATTTATGTCGCAAATAATATTTTTTGCAATAAAAATTTTTCCTCGCTATTAATTTAATAATAAATTTTTTAAAAAACCAAATTTAAATAATATTAGTGACATAAAATTTACATCATAAATATGATAATTTTTAATGAATATTTTCATCATTAATAATTATTTATGATGAATCAATTTTCATTGCTATTAATTTTATATAAAATTTTAATAATTTTATATTTATTAAAAAAATTAAATTATCATACTAAAATATTTTTGATGACCAATATTTCATCAAAAATAATTTCATCTCTAATAATTTAGATATATTTTTTAAAAAATAATTTATTAATATATATTTTTAATTTATATTTATAATATTTTTTATAAATTAAAAATAAAAAAATAAAAATAAAAAATTTACATAATAAATTTATAAATAAATTTTATTATTTTATTATATTAAATTAAAATTATAAGAGATTGTTATAGCTCAAGCCCAACTATCTAAGGCCCAAGCCCATTAAAAAAAAAAAAATAGAGGAAAAACTGAGAAGAAGACTCCCGATAGGAGTCTTCTTCTCCGACGAGACTCGGGCAAATTAGGAGTCCTAGGACCTCTCAAAGTCCTAGCGCCCTCTATAAGAAGACCTCCCCTTTCCCTAGAAGCCGATCATCGACCCTTTTCCTCTCTCTTTCTCCCTATTTTTCGATTTGGAGCCGCGGACACTCCTCTTGTTCTCGCCGTGATTGCTCGTCGGTGGGGTCACCGGAGGCCGAGGTGAGTTTCCCTTCTCTTCCTCTCTTCCTTCCCCTTCGTCCCGTGCCCTTGTGCACGGCTGCCAGCGACGGAAGTCGCCGATTCTTGGTAGGAAAAGAGACCCCTATTTTGGCCTCTTTTTCTTGGATTTTTTTGGTGTTGGCGATCGCAATCGACCGTCGGCCATGTCTCTTCATGATCGGGGGAGTGGCCCCCCTCTGCTGCAGGCCTCTACCGTGGCAGCCGCGGCCTGAACGGCCCGGCAAAGGAGGGGACCGCCGGTCCCCTGTTCGGCCTGGAAGGAGCCCGAAGAAAAAGAAGAAAAAAAAAGAAAAGAAAAGAAAAAGAAGAAAAAGAGAAAAAGAAAAGAAAAGAAAAGAAAAAAAAAGAAGAAAAAGAAGAAAAAAAGAGAAAAGAGAAAAGAAAAAAAGAAGAGAAAAGAAAATAAAATAAATAATCATAATAAAAAAAATATATATATATATATATAAATGAATGAGAGAGAAACTCTCTCTTCTCTCTCTTCTTTCAGTCTGAACCCTTACTTTCTCTCTCTGGAATTAGACTTTATCTCTCTACTTTCTCTCTCTAGAATTTTCTCTCTCTAGGTTATTTCTCTCTCTTGATGGATTTCTCTCTCTCTAAAATTATTTCTCTAGGATTAGCATAGTGTAAGGCTTCATTTGATGATTTTGATCGAGTTTAAGGAAGAGTCTGATTTTAAGTGAGATTTTGATTTGGGACTTGTTTAGATTCAATTTTGAATTAAAAATTAATATAAAAATATAATTTTAGATAATAGGCACGGAAGAATCTCCTAGAAGTTAGTCGATCTGTTCATTCAGTGCTCCGTGAAAGGTAAGTAATGAATCATCTTCTCGAGATATTCCATATTTATTCTGAAAATAAATAATTATTCTCTGAAATTATGCATGATTTATGAAATTATGTTTTGAAAGAAAAGTATTTTTGAAATATTATGGTATGTCGATTATGAACACGTTCAGTGAAAAATTATGGTATATTATGATACAAAGTGTATTGATACAGATCGGATTTATGCTCTCAGCCTAACCATGTTTCAGTGGACTCCGCCAATGAGGATTATACGTTGGTACTCAGTGGACCCTGCCAGTGGGGGTTGTGTGCTGGTGTTTGTGGACCCTGCTAGTGGGGGTTGTACGCTGGTATTCTGTGGACCCCGCCAATGGGGGTTAAACGTTGGTCATAGTCGAGGCTGTTGAGTTACGAGTGTTTTTGAAATCGAATCGAATTTATGATTATATTATATGTGAATATTTAAAAATATTGAATTTACATTAAATCAGTATGAAATATATTTTTATGTTTATTTACAGCATTATTCTTGAAAATTATAAAATATCTAGTTGAGATATTTGTTACTTACTGGGCTGTCTAGCTCATTACTTTTCTTTCTATTTTTTAGATTCAGATAATTAATTTCGAGCGTGGGAAGAAATATTAGGACAGAGCTTTTAGAGGCGAGATTTAGCATTGTCAACTTTATTGAACTTAGACCTATTATTTTATTGTTAGTAAAATTTTATTGGATGTAAGATATTTAATTTAATTACTTGAATTAAGGTTGATTAATAATTATTTGAATTTTTTTTGCTATGATATATTGACATCGTGATGAGATGCCTTGCATGCTTATGGAGAGAGTTCTTCATAAGTATGCAGCGGTTGCCGCGACCTCCTGCTCGTGATCTCGGGCTGGGGGCGTGACAATTAATATGGTATCAGAGCATAAGTGGATAAATTATGACACATAGAATTAGATATAGTATGAGTGTAGGTGGGTAAACATTAGAAATATTGGGACGTTAAAGTATGAGCATCATAATAAACCCATCCTAACAAATAGATAAATGAATCTAATAAGGTTTTACTACTACAAGGTTATCATGCCTCCCCGTAGAATGACAAGAACTACTCAAGGAATTGCAAGAGAGACATCACAACCACGGGATGGTAGCACTCCCCATCTGATCAGTGGCACCCCTTAGGAGGAGGGAGTCGTAGATCCTAATGGGAGTACTTCGAGAGCACATCAAGAACCAGATATGGCTCAGTTAATGCAGACCTTAATCAGAATGGTACAAGCACAGCAATAAATACAGCAGTAAATATTTGAACAACAGCAGATACAACGAGATACACAACAACATCAGCATCCACCACCACAACATGGAGAGCAACCAGTACAACGGAACAACATTTCAAAATTTAAAAAGCTTGCTCCTCTAGCTTTCAAGGGGACTACTGAACCTCTGGAGACTGATAACTAGATAATGGAGATGGAGAAGGCCTTCACTGTCCAAGAGTGTCTTGATGAAGAAAAGATTCGATATGCAGCTTATTTACTACAAGGAGAAGCATACAACTGGTGTCAGCGACTACAGCGCAAGTATGAACAAGACAGCGAAATACTTACCTGGAAAAGATTTCGAATTGCATTCTATGATCAGTATTTTCCTCGAAGTATAAGGATCCAGAAAGAGCAAGAGTTTATTTATTTGAAGCAAAAGGGTATGAGTGTGACTGAATATGAAGCAAAATTTACAGAGTTAGCAAAATTTGCTTTGAGATTAGTGGATGGTGAGCAAGAATGTGTTCACAAGTTTGAGATGGGACTGAGAATTGAGATTCGAAAATAAGTGGTTCCATATGAATTGACAACTTATGTAGATGTGGTAAACAAAGCACTGATAATTGAAAGAGAAGTCAATGAAGAACGCATGGAAAGAGAAAGAAAGCAAAGAAAGAGAGCAAAATCAAATGATACACAAGGGCAGAATAATAAAAACATCAAAAGATCAGCTAAGGGAGTAATAGACAATAAGACTCAACAGATTGATAGTGAGCAGTGCTCCAGATGTGGCAAAAATCATGCAGACAAGGATTGCTATTGGAATACAGGTGCTTGTTTCAAATGTGGTCAGATGGATCATAAAATTGCTAGCTGCCCGCTAAATACAAAAAATCAAGTTGGCCAAAGAACTTATGAAAGACAACATAAGGGGGTTGGACAGATTTCTAAAATCCAGGGAAGAATTTATGCGCTTACTCAACAGAATGCACAAGCTTCCAATACAATGGTGACAGGTATGAAAAATTTTTAGGATGAAATTTCTTTTAGGGGTGAAGAATGTTATAGCCCAAGCCCAACTATCTAAGACCCAAGCCCATTAAAAAAAAAAATAGAGGAAAAATCGGGAAGAAGACTCCCGATAGGAGTCTTCTTCTCCGGCGAGACCCGGGCAAATTGGGATTCCTAGAACCTCTCGAAGTCCTAGGGCCCTCTATAAGAAGACCTCCCCTTTCCCTAGAAGCCGATCATCGGCCCTTTTCCTCTCTCTTTCTCCTTATTTTTCAATTTGGAGCCGCAGACACTCCTCTTGTTCTCACCGTGATTGCTCGCCGGTGGGGTCACCGGAGGCAGAGGTGAGTTTCCCTTCTCTTCCTCTCTTCCTTCCCCTTCCTCCCATGCCCTTGTGCACGGCTGTCGGTGACGGGAGTCGCCGATTCTTGGTCAGAAAAGAGACCCCTGTTTTGGCCTCTTTTCCTTGGATTTTTTCGATGCCGGCGATCGCAATCGACTGCCGGCCATGCCTCTTCGTGACCGGGGGAGTGGCCCCCCCTCTGCCACCGGCCTCCGCCGTGGCGGGTGCGGCCTGAACGGCCCAGCAAATGAGGGGACCGCCGGTCCCCTGTTCGGCCTGGAAGGAGCCCGAAGAAAAAGAAGAAAAAAAAAGAAAAGAAAAGAAAAAGAAGAAAAAGAGAAAAAGAAAAGAAAAGAAAAGAAAAAAAAAGAAGAAAAGAAGAAAAAAAGAGAAAAGAGAAAAGAAAATAAAAGAGGAGAAAAGAAAATAAAATAAAAAATAATAAAAAAAATATATATATAAATAAATAAAAAAATGAATGAGAGAGAGAGTTTCTCTCTCTTCTCTCTCTTCTTTCAGTCTGAACCCTTACTTTCTCTCTCTGGAATTGGACTTTCTCTCTCTACTTTCTCTCTCTAGAATTTTCTCTCTCTAGGTTATTTCTCTCTCTTGATGGATTTTTCTCTCTCTAAAATTATTCCTTTAGGATTAGCATAGTGTAAGGCTTCATTTGATGATTTTGATCGAGTTTAGGGAAGAGTCTGATTTTAAGTGAGGTTTTGATTTGGGACTTGTTTAGATTTAATTTTGAATTAAAAATTAATATAAAAATATAATTTTGGATAATAGGCATGGAAGAATCTCCTAGAAGTTAGTTGATCTGTTCATTCAGTGCTCCATGAAAGGTAAGTAATGAATTATCTTCTCGAGATATTCCATATTTATTCTGAAAATAAATAATTATTCTCTGAAATTATGCATGATTTATGAAATTATGTTTTGAAAGAAAAGTATTTTTGAAATTTTATGGTATGTCGATTATGGACACGTTCAGTAAAAAATTATGGTATATTATGATACAAAGTGTATTGATACAGATCGGATTTATGCTCTCAGCCTAACTATATTTCAGTGGGCCCCACCAATGGAGATTATATGTTGGTACTCAGTGGACCCTGCCAGTGGGGGTTGTGCGCTGGTGTTTGTGGATCCTGCCAGTGGGGGTTGTGCGCTGGTATTCTGTGGACCCCGCCAATGGGGGTTAAACGTTGGTCATAGTCGAGGCTGTTGAGTTACGAGTGTTTTTGAAATCGAATCGGATTTATGATTATATTATATGTGAATATTTGAAAATATTGGATTTGTCTTAAATCAGCATGAAATATATTTTTATGTTTATTTACAGTATTATTCTTGAAAATTATAAAATATCTAGTTGAGATATTTGTTACTTACTGGGCTGTCTAGCTCATTACCTTTCTTTCTATTTTTCAGATTCAGATAATTAATTTCGAGCGTGGGAAGAAATATTGGGACAGAGCTTTTAGAGGCAAGATTTAGCATTGTCAACTTCATTGAACTTAGACCTATTGTTTTATTATTAGTAAAATTTTATTGGATGTAAGACATTTGATTTAATTACTTGAATTAAGGTTGATTAATAATTATTTGAATTTTTTTCGCTGTGATGCATTGATATCGTGATGAGATGCCTTGCATGCTTATGGAGAGAGTTCTTCATAAGTATGCGGCGGTTGTCGCGACCTCCTGCTCGTGATCTCGGGCTGGGGGCGTGACAGAGATTTAAAATAAAAATAAAAAATAACATGAAGAAACCATCAAGTGTTGGCATCTGGAGAACGAGCTGGAGAAGGGGAGCACTTGAAAGAGCTCAAACCGGCCTGCTGCTGCCTCATCAGCTATATCATCTGCTCCATCTGTACCATCTACTCCATTATCTGGATCTAGAGCTGTTGATACTCGTCGACGCATGCAACCAACTCTTGAGCTTGTTGCTCCACCCGCTATCGATCCTCGACAGCCTACCTATGCACCTCCATCAGTCGAGCCTTGCAGGTAGAATGGATGTTAGCTCTAGATGAGCATGAGGATAAGGAAGCAGTGATCCCATACCCTAGATTTCTAATATAACAGGATCTCATACCAAACATCTGATCACAGATCTCATCATCTGTAGGTGCGATCGAGTCCTTAGGGGTAGGCTGGGATCTCATGCCTGTCATACGATCTTAAAAATTAAAGTTATAGCTATTTTAAATTTATAATAAAAATCAGATTGTGAATAAAAAATAATTAAAAAAACTTATAAAAAGCTCCTGGCTCCTCGTCGTCCACTCTCTTGACCATCGCTGGTGGGTCTGCTGGTAAATATCGATCCTATCAAGAAGCTCGCTACTCTCAGCATCTCTCTGTAATTTGAGAATAATTAATTAAAAAAATTTTAAATAACTAGAAAATTATATGTTAATTAAAAATTAAAAATTATCTACCATGTGCTCTATGTGATGAGCGAACGATCTTGAACCCCCATAATACGGTATGGTCTGTCTCGCCCGATTCACGACGTTCTGGGCAAATCTTCTCTGTACAGTTACCAATCAAATTAGTAGATAATAAATTTAATTTAAGAATAAATAATTCAATCATTAAACTCTAAAAAAGAAGAAGTTTGGATGTATAACCTGATATGTCGGATCCTCGTAATGCTGGCATATGACAGTCCAATCATCCATAGCGATGCTGTCATAGGACTGCTGCCATGCTGCCTCCTCCCCATGATCTTGCACCACATGGTACCAATGCTGATGCATGTGATGGCGATAATCCTTGAAATGCAAAGATAAATGAGTGTCCACGGCTCGCCGCACACGGTCCTCCTCAAAATCAATGATGTTGAATACACCCTACTAATAACAAATATTAGAAGAATACTATGCAAATTAAATATTCATAATATAATTTATTTTACCTATAAGTGGGTATAGAAAATCTCTCTCTGAGCTAGTAAAATATGACACCAATCGAAAAGTGTCATGGAAGCATAGCTGCGGTATATGATGCCCAACTCAGTCTGCCACGGCTCGCACCATCCCCTAATGGGCCTGGTGTAGCCAGGTGGTATCTCGATACGGAGATGCTGTCCTGAGTGCTCATATTTCCTACACTCTAGAGTGATGTTCTTCAATGGACCTCGCCCTCGCCTCACTACCGATGAAGATCGGTCTGAAACAACAATAAATAAATCATTAGTATGATAGCTATCTAAATAAAAGAATCAAATTTTATTATATAAAAAGTATAATAATACCACTCGGACCCATCTCACTGGGACCAGCCTCACTGGGACCCACCAATGCAGGACCTTCTGGCAATAGAGTCGGTGTGGCAATGGAGATCAATGAAGGTGCCTCAACCTTCGGGGTAGATTGTGAATGCGAACATCGTCGTCTGTCTCCTAATGCCATATCTATAATTTTTGATATATAAATGAATATAATATTAAATAATAAAAAAATAAATAAATTATATTCTAATGAATATAATTATATCGCATACCATTATTGCAAGAGAAGATTGAATGAAGAATATAGATATACTCATCAATATTCGTATCTTTCTCGATGTGTAGATCCTCCTCCGAATCACAATAATCGATATATGTATCGTCTTCTATCTCATCATCATTTATGAACTGATCATCACCCTCTGACTCATCAAGATTAAATACAAAATTAGCTTCAACTTCATTGGACGGCAGATCAGCCCTATTCAAAGGTACCGTTACAAGTTCTTCATCAACAAAAAGCTCGACTAATGTTTGTTCTTCTTACTGAAAAGCTTTCTCTTCATATAAATCTGAATTTTCATCTATCTCTAATTGGGTTGGTATGTCATATACGCCTCTAGGTGTTATTTTTTGTATAATGTCTATTACCTCGATACTTTAGATTCTTCAAATATATTACTTATTTTTCTTAAGTTGCTAATATACACGGCTCATTCTGGTATCATGTTCATACAAAATTTAAACTGTGGATCAATATGAATACCGATCTTTTTATTACTAATATCTCACCATTCACACTGAAATAAGAATACAAAATTACTGGACCCATACTTCAGTTGTATGATATCTACCAGTACACCATAATATTCTATCTTTTCTTTCCCTTCATATCCTATTGTAGCAACCCCACTATTCTGGGTCTGTCGTTGCATTTCAAGCTCCCTTGTATGAAATCTCATTCCTTCAATAATACAGGATGCATAGTGATTAATCCTTCTATCGGGACCACATGCTAAATTGTACAACTCATCGATTGCACCCACTTCTTTATTGAAATACTTATGTTTCATCTACACCATAACATAAAAAAATATGTTGGTTCAAATAATATTATTTATAATTAAATAAATAACATATTACTAATGCAACTTATAAGATCACCAAACTATTTTGTAAATTTTTTTCTATGTCGATCATCAACATCCGTATTATTCTCTCTACATAGTATACTCTTGTGCTCACTATAACAAGTTATAATTTTTAATTTTACATCGACATGAAAAAAATTACTTAGAATATTAAACAGTATGCTAAGATGATACTTAATGAAATCTTTAATTTTTTTATAATTATTTAGAACATAAAAGTGTGCCTTGGATAGCTCGTTCACGTCCATAAATTCATATCTCCTTGCACCAAGAGGTCGAACTGTTTGTTTAAATATAGACAATGTTGGTTCATTGTCACCCCATTCACGGTCTGTATTATGATCTGTACAATTGAATCTTGTTTTAATATCGTCAAGATACATCGAGCAGAATGTGACACACTCCGTAGCTACATATGCTTCTGCTATAGACCCTTTAGGTCTTGCTTTATTGCACACATACTTTTTTAGAGTACACAAGAATTTATAAATAAAAATAAATTTAAATTTTAAAAATGCATTTATATCTTATAATTGATATGACAAAGTGCGTATAATTGCTTTACCTTTCAATAGGATACATCCATCGATAATGTACCAGTTCGACCAAAAGAGCTTCCTTTGGAAGATGAACAGCCAGATGCACCATAACATCAAAAAATGATAGTAAAATTTTTTTTTCTAATTTATAAAGAATGAGTACGATATCCTTCTCAGATCTCTCAAGTAAGTTAATCTTCAATTTTCGGCAATACAGTTCTCGAAAGAACACTTCCAGCTCAATCAATGTAGTTTGAACATGACCATCCAAATAGCCATGCATGACTACAGGAAGCAAACGTTGCATCATCATATAGGAGTTATGACTTTTCATGCCAGAGATATTGCCATCGTTGTTCCCAACATACCGCAATATATTTGAAGCGTATGTATCAAAAAACTTTATGATTTTGAACCATCCACAGAAATTCTTTTTTTCCTCACCAAATAGCGAATAACATGCATGTGGCATAAAAAATCTCTTACCTCGATGAACTAAATGCAACTCCGATCGGATTCTCATTTTTTGTAAATCAAGGTAAGCTTTTGTACCATCTTTTATTTTTCTTGGGATGTTCAATACAGTATCGATGACATTATCATAAATATTCTTCTTAATGAGCATTACATTCAGATTATGACACAGTAGTAGCTGCTTCCAATATGGTAGTTCGAAAATGATGCTTCACTTCGTCCAATTCAGCTCAGCTTCAGTACGCTTCTGCTTGCGAGTACTTGATATTTTTTCAAATTAGACATTTTCAATGACTTCAAGTTGTTCTAAAATTTTTGCTCCACTTAACTCCTAAGGTGGTGGACTGTTGGGTGGATGTCTGGCCAGGACACCACCTCCCAAGATCTTTTCGATACTACACGATACAGTAGAAAGAAAGAAGAAATAAAATAGAAAACAATCAAAATATGTGGATCAGCTAAAAAAGGATCGCCTTCAAGGGGCATGCAAACTTCACTATGAGAAAAGAAATATTACAAGAGAAGATCTCACTCTCAACCCTCGTACACCCAATTTTTCTCTTACAGAAAGTTCTCCCTCATAAAAGCTCTCTTTAGGAAGACCCCCCTGAACCCTTGAAGCGATTGCTATCCACTGTCCAGGAGCCTTGCTCCTTCTTCTTTCAGCGTCACGTGCTCTCTCTCTTCACAGGATTCTTTGTTTTCCTAGTTACTGCACGACCTCATGGAAAAACGAGCCACCACACCATCTCAATTGAGCATTAGGGTCTTTTAAAGGCTTAAACAACCCAATTAGAACCTGTTTAGGAGTCCTAATCAGGCTCAATCAAGCTCCGGACCATTGGATCATGACTGGAAACTATCCACACCCTCTGATCGTGCATCGATCCATGAAATAGCATTGTGGATCGTGAGAAATGTGTGGAAAATGCCCACGCGGTCCACGTTCTCCTCTGTGCACCGCCCAATCCATGATGGACCGGCAAACGGGCTCCCAAAGCGCTCGTGGGCCTGGGCTAGCCCGCATGCTGGCGCGCTTGGGCTTAGGTCAGGCCCTGCATCGCACTTGGGCCTAGGCCACACCCTGCGTGCCCGGGCCTGGGCTGCCCCGCGCGCTCGTGCCTATGCCGTGCTCGAGCCTGGGCCGGGTGTTGCGAGCTGGGCCACACCCTGCCGTGACCAGCACTGCCACACCTAGGCCATGCGTGGCCGCACGACCGTCACTCCGTCGACTCACCGTCGGTCGCTGGCAGTCCTCCACTTCGGGTTCTGTGCCATCTTTAATTGCACGTATCTTGACCGTCCGAACTCTGTTTGGGGTGATCTTGATCTCGTTGGACTTTATTTTTTATCACGGACCTCACTGTAGGCTCAATATAGATCAAATCTTGAGGCATCAAACTCTAATAATCTTCATCTCGACTCGATATTCAGCCTCTTCCTAACTCTGAGAGCTTCTAGATATCCTCACCCCCATGCCCTGGGGCAGTCGCCTACCGATCATGGATAGGTAAATATGGGAGTCGAGCCAGGCTACTCAATTCCATCTCCGTCGTATGCTATGCTCCTCCTGACTTGAGACCTGCTCGAGGTATCATCCTATGGTAATAGAAATCTCACCTTACGATGTCATTTCTCATCCTCCTGAGTCTCCTGTCCCGTGCCCGATCCACCTCTACCTAGAGCTCCACCTCGCTCTGGATCCTCCTGGCTCCCGAAGCTCCACCTCGCACTGGGCTCCCTGCTAGGTAATAATATCCTCTCTTCTCCTTCTTCCCCTCTAGAGCAATCCTATCACCACGTAGCACCTTCAGGATTCCTCTATCAACTACCATCTTGTAGCCTCTTGAATCCAGTCTGCTCAGTGAGATAAGATTCTATCTAAAATCGAGTATGTATCGGACCTCTCCCAATCTCTTCACTGCACCATCATGTGTCCTCCAGCTGACCATCCTGATGCCTCTGATCACACAGCTCGATTCATCCGATAGATAAACAGTGCCCTCACTATTCTTCAAGGAGTCAAACTGCTCCTCTCTGCAACATACATGATGGGTGCATGCAGAATCTAATATCCACTGCTGGAAAGAAGTGGATACCTCATCAGATATCTCAAGGACATCTCCCTCTGAATCACTACTGGCCGTCACTACAGCAGCCATCGTCCGATCTTTGAGTTGAGAGAAATCTCTAGCTAGATATCCCAATTCATCACACCAGTAATATCTGATTTTGCTCAAGTCCCTCCTGGACTTGGACCATCCTCGTCGTGATCTCCTGTCACTTCGTCTACCACCTCCTGGTCCTCCAGAAGCCACCAAAGCTGAGCTACTACCACCTAAGCTCGAAACCAGGTTCTCCCTCCTAAGAACCTCATTTTGAAGTATCATCGTAGTGACCTCGTCTATCTTGATGGTGCTCTTTACCACTAGAAGAGTAGTCACCAAGGACTCATACGAAGGTGGAAGCGACACTAGCAAAACCAGCACCCTGGTCTTCTCCTCAATGTTCTCGCCAACGTTGAAAAGGTCGATGAGGATCTTTTGGATGTGACTTAGATGCTCCTGCACGTTCTGTCCCTCAATTATCCATAGCTGATGGAACTGCCTCCAGAAAAAAAGAGTGTTGGTGAAAGATTTCACCATATACAACTCTTCGAGCTTCGACCACAGTACCATCAAAAAAATCTCGCTAAGTACATAGATCACCACCTCATCCATTAGATACATGCGAATGGTACTTATTACCTGTATCTGTAGCCACCTTCAATTCTGTACCTCCATGGTGGTCAGCTTCTGCTCGCATAAGAGAGCATTGATCAACACATCCTTCACCCTTGCCTACCACAAGGAGAAATTGCTCTTTCCATCAAATATGTTGATCTCCATCTTGATTGATCTTGTCTTCTCCATCTTCAGTCTTGCTCACCACCACTGCAATCTACGTCCTTGAACCACCTCACTCTGATACCACATGTTAGGACCGTAGCCCCTAACCAACTTTCAAAAAGGCAAATGCCCATTGAGAGGCAGGATTTATTAGCCTTTATCCACTAGGCACAGGGGCTTCACACCTGAGTTGACCCGCATCAAGCTAGATCACCCTCAATCAGCAGGCTGGACAGTTAGACCCATTTAATCTTACCAACCAGGCACCAGTCGATCCTTCTTGTCGACTCTCATAATTGTTGTCAATACATTAGCCACCTTCGACTGACAATCCCAGCCTGAGTCTCACCGAACCCCCTCAGCTGTCATTCTCTTCTAGTGTCTCATCGAGTCCTCTTCGGCTATCTCACTGAATCCCCTCGACGACCATCCTCTCCTAGAGTCTCATCGAATCCTTTTCAACTACCAACCTCTCTCTGGATCTCACCAAATGTGTACTGAAATCTTGCACAACAATTTCTCTCCCCAGCGATATTTTTTTTTAATACTTTGGGGGCCTGTCGGTTTCAAACCTGCAACCTCGCTCTGATACCATTTGTTGGGTGGTTGTCTGGCCAGGACACCACCTCCCAAGATCTTTTTGGTACTACATGATGCAGCAGGAAGAAAGAAGAAATAAAATAAAAAATAATCAAAATACGTGGATCAGCCAAAAAGGGCTCGCCTCCATGGGGCATGCAAACTTCACTATGAGAAAAAAAATATTACAAGAGGAGATCTCACCCTCAACCCTCATACATCCAATTTCTCCCTCACAGAAAGTTCTCCCTCACAAAAGCTCTCTCTGGGAAGACCCCCTAAATTCCTAAAGCGACCGCTGTCCGCTGTCCAAGAGCCTTGCTTCTTCTTCTCTCAACGTCGCATGCTCTATCTCTTCATGGGATTCTTTATTTCTCTAGTTACTACGTGACCTCATGGAAAAATGAGCCACCACACCGTCTCAGTTGAGCATCAGGGCTTTTTAAAGGCTTAAACGACCCAATTAGAACCTATTTAGGAGTCTTAATCAGGCTCAATCAAGCCCCGGACTATTGGATCATGATCGAAAACTATCCACACCCTCCGATCACATGCTGATCTATGGAATAGTATTGTGGACTGTGAGAAATGTATGGAAAATGCCCACACGGTCCACACCCTCCTCTGTGAAGGAAAAATTGGCTTTTTCCTTGTAGGATCTTCCAGATCTAATGAGATCTGGAGCAAAATATTTCAAAAAAAAATTATTTTATGATATTTTAGATCTAAGATCTATTAGATCTAATTCTTATTATCTGATATTAAATTTAAAATTAAATATAAAAATATAAGGAATAGAGAAATACCTCTAGGGTAACTAGATTACCCTGTAGATGATCGCAATAATGCCTGAGGTTCTAAAATAGCCATGCAGTCACCTAGCCTCTACCGATATCCACTCAAGTAGGATCTAGATCATCTTCTCCTCATGAATCTTTACTCCAAAAATTAGATCTGGATCTGATCTGAAAGATCTTCAAAAGATCTTCTGAAGCTGGAGTAGCAGCTTTTCGATAAATCTCTGCAGCTTTCTAATCAGAGAGCCACCACGCCTTGGACAAGCACCAGATGGATGCCCAACCTCTTGAATGTGAAGAAGGGAGGCAGAGGAGTAGAGGGGGCATGGACAAGTGGAGAGGATTTAGGCTTTTATTGGTTATTACGTAGAGTCTCAAAACCTTAGGCACAGACAGGGTTTAAATAGACCTTACTATGCCATGCAGTGCCACATCATTCGATCAATCAAAAAATTTTAATTAATTTTAAAAAAATTTTGATTGATGGAGTGATATTATCTGATCATATCAAATAAGAATTCCCATAATCCCTTCAACTGTTGGCACCAACACTGGATAAGCACAGTGAGATTGGCGCCCTACAGTCCAAGTTGATCAAGGGATTAGAGTCCTCATCTCATGGGACTCTATCCTTATCCACTTGGGGTGCACACCGAATCTGAATATGGTGCCCACTTTGAGGCCTAATTTAGCAGGTGGACACTCCACAAAAACTCTCCAATGACCTCTTGCCAAGTGGCCTTCAGTTCAAGGTCTATGGGTCAACATTTGACCAATGTCCTAAAACAGAAATGGTAGGTGACAGGAATTAGCAGGTGTTATCTTAAATTCATCTCATGAATTATGATAAGTTCTTTCTGAGCTAGACTGGCTCCAGTCAAACTGAGAGAAACCTTCTCCAGGTTCTCTAGGTGAGTCAAATCACATTTGGCTCAGTCGAAATAGAAAAGATTACACGAGGAGAAAGTTAGGCTCAATCATGTGCTAGCACGATTTTCTTGAACCTAATTGGATCTAATCCAAATCAATCGAACTGGGTTAGCTCAATTGATGACATCCAAACCCTAACACTTATTTGTGTGACCCAGTTAGGTTTATTTTCGTATGGTAATGAGATATGTCATGATCTCATCATCGACATCATCGAAACTCCTTTCAATGGACCAGAACTCTTCTGATTCAGACAATTAGAATGATCGATCATCAAGATCATTCTAATTGCTCCCAAAATCCACCAGTGACACCTAGCAGTATATGGTGGCAATCCATCAAAAATAAAGATGAACCTCTTGGTGCAGCTACCTGTGTGATTGAGTTCTTCTATCATGAGTCCCGACTGAATTAGGGTTAAGTGAACTCGTCAAACCCAACATCAGTCATATGAATCAATCGATTGATCCAAATCCGATGTGAAACCCCAAAGAAAAACTTTTTTTTATTATTTCACTCTACCATGGCCATGGACTTAAGGACTCGATCTTTCGATCATCATAGGACTACTCCTCTCATCTACTGAGGTTGATAGATCCCTTCTTGGTGCGATCTGGTTCCTACAATGAATATGCTACAACCAACATACACCTCAGGGTTCTGAATGGCTAGGAGATCAAGTTATAGTGTAGTCAAACTATAACACACTCAAGGTGAACTGTCGATGTACCTTAGATCAAAGAACTAGACACACAGCTGCAACATCGAGCTAGTCATCGATGAGAAGGTAGACTTCTTTATGACTACTCAAGGTGGTCACGCTCAGTACTCTCGTTCTCAATGAATACCTGTACTCTCGCTCCGATGTCTCTACATCGTAGACTCAAGACACATCTACCCTAAAGAAGCGATCGTACACCAACCTTCCGGATCGATCACCATCCTCGTGATGATCCTATGGTCAAGAGCTGTTTATGAGTTAGTTATGTAAATTCATACATTAAATTTTTAACTCTTGAAAATATGAATTAACATTCTTACTAACTCAAAGAATGTATCACAGACATAATGTACACAATGTGATAGTAGAATAACCCTTTTATTTATTTATAGTCAAAATTATAAATTTTCCCTTACATTTGTATAGGAATGTGTCAGCCAATCTGGCATCTAGAGCACACATCTAACAAACTCTCACTTGACCTAATGCCAATTGGCTACATATCTAAGTCCCATCTTCTCAAGGTGGGCTTCGATCTTCTGCTGGCCTAATGATCTTTTCAGTGGGTCTGCCATATTGTCTATGAAGTCGACTCTCTTAACCTTGACATAACCTTTTTCGACGTAATCACAGATCAGATGGAATCGCCGCTCGATATGCTTGGACTTTTGGTGAGACCTTGGTTCCTTAGCTAGGGCTATGGTGCCATTATTGTCGCAGTAAAGAGGGATGGCATCCGATGACATCACTCCAAGCTTTGCGGCAAACTTCTTATACCAGAATACCTCCTTCACAGCTTTCGATGCAGCAATATACTCTGCCTCTATGGTGGAATCAGCAATCACCATCTGCTTGAAACTCTTCCAGCTAACTGCACCACTATTGCAAATGAACAGACTTTCAGATGTCGACTTTCGATCATCTATATCAGACATAAAGTCTGAGTCTGTAAATCTTTGAATTTGGAGTTCTTCATTTTCAAAGACTAGAAACATATCCTTAATCCTTCTCAAGTTCTTAAGGATACATTTCACAGAAGTCCAGTGCTCTTCGTCTGGATTCGATTGATATCTGCTTGTGACACTCACAGCATGGGTTATATCAGGTCGTGTACATAGCATGGCATACATGAGGCTTCCTATTGCCGAAGCATAAGGGATCTTGCTCATGTATTTAATCTCCTCAGGTGTGCTAGGACATATCTTCTTGGAGAGATGAATGCCATGTCTAAAAGTTACTAAACCTCTTTTGGAGTTTTTCATGCTAAACCTTTTTAGCACCTCCTCTATGTACATCATCTGTGAGAGTCCCAGCATCCTATTTGGTCTATCTCTATAGACCTTAATACCCAGTATAAAGGATGCCTCTCTTAGATCCTTCATAGAGAACTCCTTAGACAACCATATTTTGACTGAGGTCAACATGGAAATATCATTCCCAATCAGGAAGATGTCATCTACGTACAGTACGAGGAAGACAACTGCGCTCCCACTGATCTTTTTGAACACACATGGTTCCTCCTCGTTCTTGATGAAACCAAACATTTTGATCACATCATTGAAATGAGTATTCCAGCTCCGAGATGCTTGCTTAAGTCCATAAATGGACCTTTGCAGCTTGCAGATCTTGTGATCATCATCACTGGATGTGAAACCAAGTGACTGTTCCATATAGATATCTTCTTCAAGATATCTATTTAAGAATGTCATTTTCACATCCATCTGTCATATTTCATAATCAAAATAGACTGCAACAGCAAGCAATATGTGGATGAATTTTAGCATGGCTACGGACGAAAAGGTATCCTAATAGTCAATGCCTTCACGCTGACTATAACCTTTCACTACGAGCCTAGCCTTGAATGTCTCCACATTCCCATCTGCACTTTTCTTTCTCTTAAAGATCCATTTACACCTAATAGGTACAATACCTTCAGGTAGATCTACCAAGGTCCAGACTTAGTTTGAGTGCATCGAGTCAATTTATGATCTCATTACCTCTAACCATTTCTCGGAGTCGATATCTGATATCACCTCATCATAGGTCTTGGGGTCATCACCATGAGCCCCATTTTCTGTGAGGAATATTTCATCTACTTCCTCTTGTATAGTACCTAAGTACCATTTAGGAGGACGAGAAACCCTAGTCAATCTACGAGGTGGAAGAGGTTGTGTTAAGACTGGTTCTAATTGATTTGGTTCCTCAGGTTCTTTAGCTCGTTGCTCTTGGGAGACATTCTCCTTAAGCTTAATTATTCTTCTAATGCCACCATCTTGAATAAACTATTTTTCAAGAAAAATAGTATGTCGATTCACAATCACATTGTGATCTTTCAGAATATAGAAATAGTATCCTAATGACTCTTTAGGATATCCTATGAATCGAGCTCTAAAAGACCTGAACTCTACCTTGTCCGCCTGCTGTCTCTTGATATGAGCCGAACAACCCCAAATTTTGAGATGACTCAGACTTGGCTTCTTACCATGTCATATCTCATACGGTGTGGTAGGAACGATTTTAGAGGAAACCCTATTCAATACATATATTGCTGTCATGAGACAATGTCCCCAAAGAAGCTCAGGGAGGTCCGTGAAGCTCATCATGGAATGGACCATATCTAATAGGGTCCGGTTCCTCCATTCTGAAACCCCATTGAGTTATAACATTCTAGGTGGAGTCCATTAAGAGACTATGCCATTGTCCTTAAGATAGTCTAGGAACTTCCGACTAAGGTATTCGCCTCCTCGATCTGATCGAAGAATCTTAATGGATTTTTCTGTTTATTTTTCTACTTCATGTCTGAATTCTTTGAACTTTTCAAAGGCTTCAGACTTATGTTTCATTAGAAACACATATCCGTACCTAGACATATCATCGGTGAAGGTAATGAAGTAGACATAGTTGCCTCTAGCCGGCACATCAAATGGGCTGCACACATCTGTATGTACTAGGGCAAGTAGGTCTGGGGCCCTTTCCCTATGTCCTGTAAAAAGAAGCTTGATCATTTTGCCTTGAAGACATGATTCACAAACTGGATATGACTCGAAAGTTAACGGACTCAATAGCCCGAATGTCTCTAATTTGTTAACCTTGTCTTCCACTATATGACCTAGCCTTAGGTGCCACAGATACCTATCATTTAGACTATCTCTAGGTCTTTTAATTCCCATGGCATTCACATTTTGCTCGAAATGAAATATAGATACATCAATATGTAGCTGATAGAGACCATTAATAAGAAAACTATTTACAACTTTATTATTTTCATAAAATATGTTATAATGGTTCTTATAAAAGCTAATCACATAGCCTTCTTGTGCTAAACATGAAACAGAAATCAAATTCCTGCTTGCTGCAGGCACATAATAATAATTTCTAAGAATTAAATCTAATCTTAACGATAATCGCAGAGGATAGGTTCCCATGGCCACAGCAGCAACTCTTGCTCTATTTTCGATGCGTAGGATCATATCTCCATCCCTCAGCTTTCTGCTCTCCTCAAGACCCTGCATAAAAGTGCACAAATTAGCACTAGAACCAGAGTCAAGTACCCAACTGGATGCAGAGAAAATCATAAGATTAGATTCTATAACGAGCATACCTCCAGAAGGACCATCCTTCTTGTTCTTCAGGGTGGCCAAGTACTGAGGACAGTTCTGCTTCCAATGACCGTCTGAATTACAGTAGAAATATTTTTTCTTTTCAGCAGCCTTCTTCTTCAGTTCCATCTTCTTTTTCTTTCCATCCACCTTCTGCTTCTTCGCAGACTTCTTCTTCTTTCCAAAAGATTTTTTCTTGAAAGAAGTCCGCTCCATAGTAAGGACTGAGCCTTTTGAACCCTTTAAAGAAAGCTTAGCCGTAACCAACATGTTCATTAACTCAACCAAGGTACACTGCATCTTATGCATATAGAAGTTCCTAATCAACTGACCATATGCATCAGACAAGGACTGAAGGATCACATCAATCTGAAAATCTCTGTCTAAGATAACACTGAGCTTCTTAAGCTCCTCAAGGTCCTTGATCATTGACAAACAATGATCTTGGACTGACTGCCCATCACGTATTTTAGCCTTAAAAAGCCTTTGGTAGACTTGATACTTGGCTGCGTGACTTTGTTCACCAAACAACTCTTGTAGGTGAGCCAACATTTGGTGGGTAGTCATAATGTTCTCATGCTGGCGCTGCAAGTCATCAGACGTGGCACCCAATATGTAGTACCTGGCTTTGTTATCGTCATCCATCCACTTTTTCAAAGACTTTCTCTGTTCAGCAGTCGAATGTGTTGGTATGGCAAGTGGGTCCTGGTCCAAGACATGAGTCAGTTTCTCGAAACTCAGAATAATTCTGTAGTTCCTTAATCAGTCCTTGAAATTAGGTCCAGTCAATCTGTAGGTGTCTAGTATTTTGGTCAGGGGGTTGGACGCAGACATGTTTCCTGTAGAGAGTCAAAAGTTTCTAGTTAGATTTTGTAATCAGACTTAACCAATTTGTTTAGGGGTTTCATTTTTAAACAAATTAGGCTCCCACTATTTTCTCAAATTCCTACACTCTTTAGGTAGAGATGTGAAAATCTCTGTGATTAGTGATTTCTAGTGGGTGGTGCTGTCTCACCGACTGGCTCACCACCTCACCTAACAGTTATTGGTGATGGGTCAACCGATGAGTGGACAACTCTTGTCCAATGATTCTCTAATCATGGTGCACCCAAAACTTGGTCTCTAATTCATGAAGCTCACTGTGTCTGAAATATTGCTCCAATTTTTAGTTAAGTCAGACCCACCATTTGTACGAATTAGATTACTGATTGGGTCCCTCACCATATCCAAAATATTAAGCACAACCCATCCTCTAATCCGTAGCATCCAATACCTAATGGACATGGTTGCATCTTTCTGGTGCAACTGAGCTACTGTAACCAACCGAGAACAATCAACCCCAGGAAGGGTCCGCACATCCACAATGGTGGAAGACCTTAGACTTAATATTTTCTTAGGGAGATTTGATTTAGGTCTCATTAAACTTGACTTGACATAGTCATAACAATTATGACTAACCTAGTGGCATGGGTTAGCTCAAATTGTTAGCCACCTTAAATCAGAACTTGATCGACATAAATGGCCAGGTAAGTGAGACCAGTGGAAGGGATATGCCATTAACTTGACAAGAATGCATTCGAGTCGAATAGCTCCCAATTAAAAATCAGTCAGTCGCATCTGCCCAACTTACCTTAGACACCAAATTGTCGAACCAGAACCAATTGGGTTTGTCTACAATCCAGACTTTAACCACTGAGCCAAATTAGGTCTTAACTTGATCAAGTCACATCTAAATGTGATTCGACCTTGACCTAGACTTAAT
The DNA here is from genome assembly GCF_000442705.2 of Elaeis guineensis. Taxonomy (NCBI): domain Eukaryota; kingdom Viridiplantae; phylum Streptophyta; class Magnoliopsida; order Arecales; family Arecaceae; genus Elaeis; species Elaeis guineensis. The sequence goes on from NC_025997.2 coordinate 52,888,302, forward strand.
CCTATTAGGCTGGTCAATTATTAGCTTTCATGATCCCACCTAACCAACTTTTGATTCGATTTGATCAATCGCTAGACCTAATTGAGCTACTCAAGTCCGAACCCAATTTTATGAAAATAGCTTAGATCTAAAATTCTCAATTTTAGACCTAATTTGATTTCATAAGCTTAATTCATTAATTAAGTCTTGGGTTCATAAATAAAACATGTAAATAAATCCTAGGGTTTCAGGATCTAAGGTGTTGCAGAAAAATAAATTTTGATTTCTGATTAAGGATGAACGCGCAGCACCCCTACACGCCATAAGAACATCCCATTGAATGGGAGGAGAAGGTCTTAAACCTTACTTTATTCTTATGACCAAACGGCCATGAGGAACACCTTAATCAGAAATATTAATTTAACTACAAAACTAGTTAGATCTAAGTTACATATCACATATATAATTTCAGATCTAACTTATACATGCTTTGCATACATCTCATGTATTAAAATCTGATCTAATTAGCATGCTTTCAGATCTGATACATCACATATAATATCAAAAAAATCAGATTTAAATTAAACTATTCAATATAAAGTCTATTCTAGACAGTTACTAGAACAATTCTATAACTAGTCTAGGTATGCAACAGATCAATCTTATGTATTAATTTAAAATTTTATTTTTTATTTTTTGATCTGAATATAATATTTATAACATCAAAAAAATAAAGAATAAATTACATCTAATTTATATTTTAATCACATTAAAACATAAAATTATAAGACTATTTATAGATCAAACTACTCCTAATCTAGTCATGCATCTCATACATGTTAGATTTACTTAAATTTAATTTGAAATTTTTTTAATTTTAGATCCTATCATATCTGATGTGACATCTAAAATCTATTAATATCAAATAAATAAAAATAAAAATCAGATCTAAATTAGATCTGAAATAGAGCCATCAACCTGGCTCTGATACCAGTTGAAGGAAAAACCTAATTTTTCCTTGTAGGATCTTCCAGATCTAATGAGATCTGGGGTGAAATATTTCAAAAAAAAATTATCCTATAATATTTTAGATCTAAGATCTATTAGATTTAATTTTTATTATCTTATATTAAATCTAAAATTAAATTTAAAAATATGAGAAATAGAGAAATACCTATAGGGTAACTAGATTACCCTGTAGATGATCGCAGCAATGCCCGAGGTTCTAAAATAGCCATGCAGTCGCCTGGCCTCTACCGGTATCTACTCAAGTAGGATCTGGATCATCTTTTCCTCACAAATCTTTGCTCCAAAAATCAAATCTGGATCTGATATGAAAGATCTTCAAAAGATCTTCTGAAGCTGGAGCAGCAGCTTCACGATAAATCTCTGCAGCCTTCTAATTAGAGAGCCACCACGCCTTGGAAAAGCACCAGATGGATGCCCAACCTCTTGGACGTGAAGAGGGGAGAGAGAGGAGAAGAGGGGGCATGGAGAAGTGGAGAGGATTTAGGCTTTTACTGGTTATTGCACAGAGTCTCAAAACCCTAAGCGCAAACAGGGTTTAAATAGACCCTGCTGCGCCATGCAGTGCCACATCATTCGATCAATCAAAAAATTCCAATTAATTTTGAAAAAATTCTGATTGGTGGAGTGATATCATCTGATCATATAAGATAAAAATCCCTACAATCCCTCCTACCATTGGTGCCAACACTGGATAAGCACAGTGAGATTGGCGCCCACAGTCTAAGTTGATCAAGGGATTAGGTCCTCATCTCATGGGACTCTATCCTTATCCACTTGGGGTGCACGTCCAATCTAAATATGGCACCCACTTTGAGGTCTAATTTAGTAGGTGGACACTCCACAAAAACTCTCCAATGACCTCTTGCGAAGTGGCCTTCAGTTCAAAGTCCATGGGTCAACGTTTGACCAATATCCTAAAATGGAAAAGGCAGATGACAGGAATTAGCAGGTGTTATCTTAAATTCATCTCATAAATTAAGACAAGTCCTTTCTAAGCTGGACTGGCTCTAGTCAAACTAAGAGAAACCTTCTTAAAGTTCTCTGGGTGAGTCAAATCATATTTGACTCAGTCGAGATAGAAAAGATTACACGAGGAGAAAGTTAGGCTCAATCATGTGCTAGCATGATTTTTTTGAACCTAATTGGATCTAATCCAAATCAATCAAACTGGACTAGCTCAATTGATAACATCCAGATCCTAAATCTTGTTTGTGTAACCCAGTTAGGTTCATTTTCATATGGTAATGAGACATGTCGTGATCTCATCATCGACATCATCGAAACTCCTTTCGATGGACCAGAACTCTTCTGATTCAGACAATTAGAATTATCGATCATCAAGATCATTCTAATTGCTTTCAAAATCTATCAGTGATATCTAGCAGTATATGGTGGTAACCCATCAGAAATGAAGATGAACCTCTTGGTGCAGCTACCTGTGTGATTGAGTTTTTCTATCATGAGTCCCGACTAAATTAGGGTTAAGGTGAACTCGTCAAACCCAACATCAGTCATATGATCAATCGATTGATCCGAGTCTGATGTGAAACCTCAATGGAAAACTCTTTTTCATTATTTCACTCTGCCATGGCCATGGGCTTAAGGACTCGATCTTTCAATCATCATAGGACTACTCTCATCTACTGAAGTTGATAGATCCCTTCTTGGTGTGATCTGGTTCCTACAATGAATATGCTACAGCCAACATACACCTCAGGATTCTGAATGGCTAGGAGATCGAGTTATGGTGTAGTCAAACTATAACACACTCAAGGTAAACTGTCGATGTACCTCAGGTCAAAGAACTAGACACACAGCTACAGCATCGAGCTAATCATCGACGAGAAGGTAGACTTTCTTATGACTGCTCGAGGTGGTCATGCTCAGTACTCTCATTCTTAATGAATACCTATACTCTCACTCTGGTGTTTCCACACCGTAGACTCAAGACACATCTACCCTAAGAAAGCAATCGTACACCAACCTTCCGGATCGATCAGCATCCTCGTGATGATCCTATGGTCAGAAGCTGTTTATGAGTTAGTTATGTAAATTCATGCCTTAAATTTTCAACTCTTGAAAATATGAATTAACATTCCTACTAACTCAAAGGATATATCACAAACATAATGTACACAATGTGATAGTAGAATAATCCTTTTATTTATTTATAGTCAAAATTATAAATTTACCCTTACATTTGTACAGGAATGTGTCAGCCAATCTGGCATCTAGGGCACACATCTAACACTCTGTGCACCACCTAGTCCATGGTGGACCGGGTAAACGGGCTCCTAGGGTGCTTGTGGGCCTGGGCTGGCCGTACGCTTGCGCACCTGGGCCTAGGCCCAGGCTGCGCCCCATGCCTCGTGGGTCGGGCACGGCCTAGGCTTGGGCCAGCTCATGCACCCGCGCTTGGGCCGCACCCCATGCGCCTGGACTTGGGCCGGGCGCCGCAAGCTGGGCCGCACCCTGTCGCATGCTACCGCACGTAGGCCGTGCACGATCGCTCGACCGTCGCTTTACCGGCCTGCCACTGGCCACCGACGGTCATCCACTGCTTCGGATTTCATGCCATCTTCAATCATGCATATCTTGACCGTTCGAACTTTATTTGGGGTGATCTTTATCTCATTGGACTCCATTTTTCATCTCGGATCTTGCTGTGGGCTCAATGTAGATCGAATCTTGAGGTATCAAATCCTAACACAGACGTCGGTCGGACTTACCATCAAAATATTCATTGTAACGGATCCTCCAAGAATGATTACCAGGGAGAAACTACCGATGACCCATGAAGCATATTTTTCATTCGTACTTTAAATATAAGGAGGATGCATCTCTATTGCATATTGGACATGCCAGATATCTTTTGATGCTCCATCCAGATAAGTTTTCATATGCAGAAAAATCATTTATGGTCCATAGAATCGAAGCATGCAAGTTAAAATTACTTCGACTCATAGAATCATATGTCTGTACCCCATTTTTCGATAGCTCTTTCAAATCATCGATTAAAGGTCGTAGATATACATCAATTTTATTATCTGATGCTTTCAGACCCGAAATCAACAGTGACATAAAAATAAATGATTCTTTCATGCACTTCCAAGGTGATACATTATATATGACTAGCATCATAGGCCACATGCTGTAAGAGGTGCTCAGATTGCCAAAGAGATTAAATCTATCTATCGCTAGACCAAGTCGGATATTGCGTGGGTCACTCGCAAAGTGCGGATGCTTTACATCGAAGTCTTTCCATACTAAACAGTCGATCGGATGGCTAAGTATGTTCTCCTCTGGAACCTGCTGCTCATAATGCCATCTCATTTCTTCAGCTGTCTTTGTGGATATATACAACCTTTGAAGTCTTGGAATCAATAAAAAATATCTCAAAATCTTTTAAGGTATCTTCTTTGCTTTCCTGTTATTAGTTTTGTATCTAGGCTCACCTCATTTCAAACATTCAGTTGTCTGTTCGTTATCCTTATAAAATAATATACAGTCATTTTTGTAGGCATGTATAGGAATATAGCCAAGTCTCAATTCTCGCATATATTTTTTTGCTTCAGAATATGATTTCAGAAGTCTCTCTCCATCAAAAAGAGCTGCTTTAATCAATGTTAAAATTTGATCAAATAACTTCTGACTCCATCGATTTACAGTTTTAATATGAAGCAATTTTATCAAAAACTCTAACTTGAAAAACTTTGTACAATTTGGATAAAGTAGCTCTCGTGCATCCCTTACAAGCTTTGCAAGCTGTTCAAAAGTCCCTTCTACCTCAAGCTGGATATTATGTTCATGATCAGAATTAGTTTCAGATGCAGTAGTACTCATGCATACATTTGAACAAGCATCTTGATGTAAATCATCTAATAATTCTCTTATACCACTATGTTTGATAGATCTAGCAGCATCACTATCATCTTCAGTATCGTCATCATCGCGTACCACTTCATTCGAATCACCCACCCCATGCCATATCCAACAAGTGTACTTCTTATCCATACCATAATGTAGTAGGTGCTCCTCAACAAGTGTTATGTGACAATATACCATATTGACATATCTCTTACATGGACACTTTATCCGACTAGCACTGTCAGTCTTATACCGTGCAAACTCAATAAAATCTCAAACTCTTTTTCGATATTCAGACAAAAAAATATCTCTAGCATTCATTCAACTTTTGTTGATATCCATCTAACAACAAATAGAAAATCATTATCAACAAAAAAAGATTTAGTGGTATTCATCCAAGCTGGATCCCGATCTGAATTTCGGATTGAATCCCGATCCAAATTCCGACCAAAATCTCGATCCAAATCTAGACATATTAAAAAATATAGACTGAACAGTAATACAGAAAATATCATTCCACTAATTTAATAAAGTAAAAATACATGATCCTATCCATTTCAAATTATTACTAACAGATGTGGCTCTATCCCTTTCAGAAAAATAATAATCTTATTATTGTTATTAGTGGATATTTTGTCTCATTATTGTAAAAATTTTGGTAGGATCTCTCCATGGTTCTCCAAGTATACGATGTGAATATGGTGCCTACGCATCCTATCCACCATATACCCAGAGAACAGTGGATAGATAACTACTGAATATCACATAATGAAACAAAATATCAACTATTAACAATAATAAGATTATTACTTTTTCAAAAAGCTCGAATATGAGATATCCAAGAGTCGATCTCAACGAAGATCGACTCTTGAATGAGAATCTATGGCTTAATATAATTTAACTATCATATCTAAATATACATTCGAAGATAGATTTCTAATTTATCAAAAAAGAGTAACTCTACATTAAAATTTTTTCATCAAAAATTTCAATAGAGTTTTTTCTAAACTAAAAATATTTTTTATATTTAATTATAATAAATAAAAGCATACAAAATAATATATAAAATAATTAAATTGTAATAAGTAACAGCAATATGCATTGTATTAGTAGAACAAAAAATAATTAATCAAATAATTAAATAATTTCAACAGTAATACTAAAAAATTTATGAAATAAATATAATTAATCAAATAATTAAATAATTTTATTAATCAAATAAATTTCTCCCTGGCTCCATCTCCACTGGCCGTCGGCCGTCCCCTCCCCAGCCCCGTCTCCACCGATCGACACCCTCCCTGACCTCATCTCCCCCGACCGCCTGCCGCCCCCTCCCTGACCCTGTCTCCACCGGCTGACACCCTCCCCGACCCCGTCTCCCCCTCTCGGGCCCCATCTCCCCCGACCACCTGCCCCCCCTCCTCGGCCCCATCTTTGCCGGTCGTCACCCTCCCCGGCCCTGTCTCCCCCAACCGCCGGTCGCCCCCTCCTCGACCCCATCTCTGTCGGCCGACACCCTCTTCGGCCCCATCTCCCCTGATCGCCACCTCCCCGGCCCCATCTCCACCGGCCAACACCCTCCCTGGCCCCGTCTCCCCCAACCGCCGGCAAGCCCCTCCTCGACCCCGTCTCCCCCGACCGTCGGTAAGCCCCCTCCCAGGCCCCATCTCCCCCGACCGCCGGACACCCCCTCCCCGGCCCTGTCTCCGTCGTCGTCGGTCGCCCCCCTCCCCGGCTCCATCTCCATCACCGCCGGCCGCCCCCTCTTCGACCTCGTCTTCTTTTTTTTTCTTTTTTTTTTCTTTTTTTCTCCTTTTTTTCCTTTTTTTTATTTTCTTTTTTTCATTTTCCCCCTCCTTTCTCTCTTCCCTTCCTCCCCACCGCCCCCTCCTCGCCGCCGCCCCCTCCCTGACCCCATCTCCGCTGGCCGACACCCTCCCCGGCGATGGAGACAGGGCCACCGGCCGCCCCCTTCCTGGCCCATCCCCCACCTGCCACATCCCACCCCAAACCCTCCTCAGCCCCCATCTCCAACCCCAGACCCCATCCCCACGGCCCGATCTCAGTCACCGTCGGCCCTGTCTCTGCCGCCGTCGGCCGACCACTCTCCGACCCCCCGGTGGGCTGATCAACACCAAAAAAAGAAGTCTTGAAATCGTTACCTCTGACGAATGTAGACAGCGGGAAGCAACGACAGTGGAGGGGTAGTGATGACGATGATGGCGGGAAGCGACGACAACGGTGATGGATGGTGGATGCGGACGGCAGCAGACGTGGTGGCGAGAAGCGACGGAGGGGAGAGGGGGGAGAGCAGAGAGGGGGAGGGGGAAAAAAAGAGATTTCACGTGAAACGGGGGGGAGAAGAAGGGTTTCGCATAATAAGATATGATGTGATGTGAACTATTAGCGACGAAAATTTTTATCGCTAATAATATTATTAGTGACAAAAATTAAATTTTCGTTGCTAATAATTCAGAAAAAGTTTCCTCGATAAAAAAATTTCCCACGAAAAAAAATTATTTGCAATGAAAAAAATATTTCATCGGTAATAACTCTATTAACGATGAAAAATAATTTTCATCGCTAATAATTTCTATCAAAAAAAATTTTCTCCATTTTTATGCTAAAAAATTTTTCCCACAAAAAAAAATATTTGCAATGAAAAATATTGCGTTGTTAATTTGGTTATTAGCGACGAAAAAGATTTTCGTCGCTAATAATTCTTGATGAAAAAAAATTATCCTAATTTTTCAAAAAATTTATGATGAAAATGAGATATTTCATCATTAATTATCTTATTAGCAACAAAAAATAATTTTCATCACTAATTATTTTTCACAAAAAAATTTGGATGGATATTATTTTACTATTTATATATACATATATATTTAAAAAATAATCCATTATATGACCTAGAATCTGCATACAATATAGGGGCTCAAAATTAGTTAATAAATATATTGGATCTCAATCAAGTTTCCTCCAATCTCTATTGTTGAAATTTTTTAAAATAAATGATAATGATAAATAATATTTATGGTAGTTGGGCATATGCACAGAGGGTATTGTTTTTGTAATTTGAAAAAGATATGAGATTTCATGGGGTATAATTTTCTCTCTTCCTCAAATAATAATAAACTAAGAATGATATTAATTTATTTTTAAATATTTATTTTTATATTAAATCTAAGTTTCAAGCATTTTTTCACTAAGTTATGCAATACATATCCACCCTATACAGTCATATTCTATTAGTTTTATTTTTTTATTACTAAAATTTATTTCATTTAATACTATGAAATGTATGCTTTAGTAGCATCAACTGTAGTTTGAGTTAAGAGTATTTGATTATTTGAGTAGAACTTATTTCAATTCTTATCAGTCCAAGTCATTTTAAGTATTTTTGAATTTGGATCCTCAGGTTGGAAACTGACTTTGATCCTTTGAGATAACCAAATGCTCAAAATTACTTTTCATGCCTTCTAATTAAACTTAGAATAATGTATGGATAACTAAATATTTTAAAAAATATTAATTTATTACAAAAAATAATGATAAATATTATTATTTTGTATGATATTAATTATGCTCCATTTTTTGTTTCTTTACTAGAGTAACTTAGATAGAGACACCATAATTAATATGATTTATTATAAAAGATATCTTGCTATTTGGACATGATGAATCAATATTATAAATTTTGAACTTGATGAACATTACATCTATTATGCATGACTTAATTACATCATCATGCAAATGACTTATATAATTACTAAAAAATTTAGAAGAGCTTTTATTTAAAAAAGTTTAGGAGGATTAGTTTAGTATATATTCGAGAATCTTTGGATAATTTTTGTTGCTCCTTAGATTGATTTTGATGATTACAAAGTAGTTGAAGGGGTAATAATGTTTCTCACTTGAAAAAGACTTATTGCTCCTCAAGGGCAAAATTGTAATTTTACCTAAACCCTGATTTGAAAGTATCAAATGATAGAACAAAAGATTTGTGATCCATTGGTGAAAATTTTATTATTTTTGGACTTGTATTTTGAAAGATATGCATGTTTGAAAATCATGAGTCGACCCATGAGTCGACTCATGGCACATGAGATGACTGGCACGTTGAATTTTCTGGCCGGCACAGACTTGGCACACCCTGTGAGTCGACCCATGAGTCGACCCCCAAGGCATGAGTCAACCTATAAGTCGACCTCTGCGGGTTTTAAGCCAGTTTTACAGAACCTTGCATCCCGTTCGATTCTCTGATATTTTTCCACAGAGGTCGACCCATGAGTCGACCCCCAGGCATGAGTCGACCCATGAGTCGACCCCTGTGATGGGATTTTTCTGCAACGGCTAGTTTTTAACCCATTTTAAATACTTTTAATGCTCATTTAATGTGGTCTAACGGCTCTTTTTCAGCCTAGAATGTTTTCCACTATTTTTTAAAGCTATAAAAGGGACAAAAATGTGGGAATCAAGAAGAAATATCAAGAAGAGAGATTTTGAAAAAAGAATTTTCAAGCAAACTTTTCAGCCCTAAGCAAGAGCTCACTCAAAGCATTCAAGAAGCCTTTAATCCAAGCTCACCAACTCCTCAAGTGCACATTCAAGTCTCCAACCACCTTGAGGAAATCAAAAAGAGTCTTCTTCTCTTTGAGTAAAGTGTATTTAAAGTCTCATACGCTCATTAAAGGAGCTTTCTTTGTGCTTACTTGTGCTATTCATTGCTATACTTTGTTTGAGTTATTGTTTTTGTTTTGGAAGGGTTCCAAAATAAGGGAAGGTTGATCCGAACCTAGAATCAGAGTGTATTGGGTTGGCTTGTACCCGAAAAATAAGTGGTCTAGCTTGGGATAGCTAGAGTCAGAGTTTCCAACGTTTGTATTCGGGTTGAATACAAGATTAGTGGATTGAAATTTCCAAGTAGGAGCTTGGGTAGTGGATGTAGGTGCAAGGTTGGCACCGAACCACTATAAATCTTTTTATTTGTGGTGTGTCTAATTGCTCTTCTTTAACTCTTCATTATTCTCTTGCATTCTTGCTTTTAGCCATTAGTCTTGAATTAATTTTACTCTCCCTATTTATTTAGCTTTGTCAAATATTTTTCATAAGTCATAAGTTAATCTTAAAATTTTTAGAAACCCAATTCACCCCCCCTCTTGGGTTGCATAGCTGGGCAACAAGTGGTATCAGAGCCCGGTGCTCTAGCCCTACTTTGATCTAAACAATCAAAGAGCCAAAGATCTATGGCAACTCAAGTCGGCACTTCTCTAGCCGAGGGGCAATCCACCAACCGACCTCCACTTTTCAATGGGTCTAATTACACCTATTGGAAAGCTTGGATGAAAATATTCATTCAAGCACTCGACTATGATATGTGGAGTATCATAGTGAACGGTCCTCACACACCCACTAAAATTATAGATGGTGTGGAATCAGCCAAACCCGAGAAAGAATGGGATGAGGTTGATAAGAAAATGGCCCAATTAAATGCTAAAGCAATGAATGTTCTTTATTGTGCTCTTGATGCTAATGAATTTAATCGCATTTCTACTTGCTCATCTGCTAAAGAAATATGGGATAGGTTAGAAGTAACCCATGAAGGAACCAATCAAGTAAAGGAGTCTAAAATCAACATGCTTGTGCATAAATATGAATTGTTTAAAATGGAGCATGATGAGTCCATAACTGAAATGTTTACTAGCTTTACTGATATTATAAATAGTTTAAAGAGTCTTGGTAAGTCCTATACTAACAGTGAGCTTGTAAGAAAGATTCTCAGGTCCTTACCAAGAACTTGGAAAGCCAAAGTGACCACCATCTAAGAAGCCAAGGACTTGAACATTCTATCCTTGGAAGAGCTTCTTGGATCATTGATGACTCATGAGCTAAGCATGAAGCAACATCAAGAGGAAGAAGTCAAAAAGAAAAGAACAATTGCCCTCAAATCCACAGCTCCACCAGATGAAGAAACTGATGACACTGAAGATGAAGAACAGGATGAAGAAATGGCACTCATTACCCGAAGATTCAAAAAATTTTTAAGAAAAAGAAAACAAGGGATGAGGAAGAGGCCATTCACAAAAGGAGAACAGAGCAAAGAAAAGGAGAAAGACCAATCCCTTATCTGCTACGAGTGCAAGAAGTCGGGACACTTCAAATCCGAATGCCCACAACTGAAGAAGGGTCCCAAAAAGTACAAGAAGAAGGCCATGATGGTCACTTGGAGTGCGAGTGATGACTCAAGCTCCGAAGAGGAAAACTCGACTGAACAAGCTAATCAGTGCCTTATGGCACACGAAAATGAGGTAATATCCGAAACTCCTAGTGACTTTACATTTGAAGAATTACATGAAGCTTTTTATGATTTAGTTGATGAATTGAAGAAACTAGGGATGAAGAACAAAGATCTAAAATTGAAAAATCAATCTTTATTGAAACAAAATGAAAGTATTTCAATTGAAAAATCCACCCTGCTTCAAGAAAATCAAAGTTTAAAGGATGAAATTGCCAAGTTAAAACCATTAGTTGAAAAATTTACCTTGAGTTCAAATAAACTTAATATGATTCTTGAAAATCAAAAGACCATGTATGATAAGGCTGGACTTGGCTATAACCCCTTGAAGAAACAAAAATATCTGAAAAATATTTATGTAAACTCTTTAAGTAACAAGTCTTCTAATATTACTTGCTTCAAATGTGGTAGAGTAGGACATAAGTCATACACTTGCTTCTCTAACAAGTCTGCAAATTCAAATATAAAGAAAATATAGGTTTCAAAAGGAACCATTATGACTAACCAAAAAGGATCCAAGAAAGCTTGGGTACTTAAAACAAAAACTTGACTTTTGCTTGCAGGTGTGTCTAGCATCCCAAGGAGGAAACAGGAAATGGTATCTTGACAGTGGATGCTCGAGACACATGACTGGTGATGAATCCCAATTCATCACTCTTGATGCTAAGAATGGAGGGATGGTCACCTTTGGAGACAATGGCAAAGGAAAGATCATCGGTATAGGTAACATTGGTATCACTCCCTCCAAATACATTGAAAATATTTTGTTAGTAGATGGTTTAAAGCATAATTTACTAAGCATTAGTCAATTTTGTGATAAAGGATATAAAGTTGTTTTTGAATCGTCTGTTTGCATTGTAACTAGTCCTATTAATGATGGCATTAAATTTATTGGATATAGACATGGTAATGTTTATATGGTAGATTTAAATGATCTAGCCAAAATAAACATGCAATGCCTAGTATCCTTGAATGCTAAAATCAATGAGACTAGTTGGCTTTGGCATCGCAGACTTGCACATATTAGCATGCATTCTCTTTCAAAATTAATTAAGAAAGAATTAGTTCTTGGTTTGCCAAAATTGAATTTTGAAAAGGATAGAATTTGTGATGCATGCCAACTAGGTAAACAAACAAGAGTTTCATTTAAATCCAAAAATGTTGTTTCAACCTCTAGACCTTTAGAGCTTTTGCATATGGACTTATTTGGACCTACTAGAACTACTAGTCTAGGAGAAAAATGATATGGTTTTGTAATTATAGATGATTACTCTCGTTTTACTTGGGTTTTCTTTTTGGCACACAAAGATGAAACTTTTCATGTTTTCACTAAATTTTACCGAAAAGTCACTAATGAGAAAGGATTTTTAATTCAAAATATTCGAAGTGATCATGGAACTGAATTTGAAAATCAAGACTTTGAAAACTTTTGTGATAAAAAAGGAATTGGCCATAACTTCTCTGCTCCTAGGACACCCCAACAAAATGGGGTAGTAGAAAGGAAAAACAGAACCTTAGAAGAAATGGCCCGTACCATACTATGTGAAAGCAACCTTCCAAGATATTTTTGGGCGGAAGCAATTAACACAGCATGTTACATTTTAAATCATGTTTTGATTAGACAAATTTTAAAGAAAACCCCCTATGAGCTTTGGAAAGAAAGAAAACCTAATATTACTTATTTTCATGTTTTTGGTTGCCGATGTTTTGTGTTAAATAATGGTAAAGAAAGACTTGGAAAATTTGATGTAAAATCAGATGAAGCAATCTTTCTTGGTTACTCCTCCACTAGTAAAGCTTTTAGAGTTTTTAACAAAAGAACTTTAGTAGTAGAGGAGTCCATACATGTTGTCTTTGATGAATCTAACGATCTTCCTTCAAGGAAGAATGAAGGTGTTGATGATGCAGATCCTCTTATAGATGGAATGAAGGAGATCACTCTGAAAGATCCAACAATTCAAGATGATGAGGAACATGAAGACAAATAGGATGAGGGAGGTGAAGAACATCAAGAACAACCTCAAGGTACAAATGACCTACCCAAAGAATGGAGGTATGTTCACAATCACCCTAAGGAGCTAATTATTGGTGATCCTATGCATGGGGTAAAAACTCATTCTTCACTTAAAGATGTATTTAATCATTGTGCTTTTGTCTCTCATCTTGAACCAAAAACTATTGAAGAAGCTGAAAATGATTATAATTGGATTAATGCAATGCAAGAGGAACTTAATCAATTTGAAAGAAATAATGTATGGACTTTAGTATCAAGACCTAAAAATTATTCAATAATTGGCACAAAATGGGTCTTTAGGAACAAATTAAATGAACATGGAAATGTAATAAAAAATAAAACAAGATTGGTTGCTAAAGGTTATAATCAAGAAGAAGGAATTGATTTTGATGAGACCTTTGCACCTGCTGCTAGATTAGAGGCTGTTGGGTATAAAATACCCACAGCCGAAGTTCTCAGCGGGATTAACCCTTGCGGGCTCCGTCCACAGCTTCAACCGCAAGGGGGACTCCGCCCGGACTCCTACGAGAGCCGGGCTCCGCCCATGACTTCGACCGCAAGGAGGACTCCGCCCGGACTCCTACGAGAGCCGGGCTCCGTCGCCAACTTCAACTACCGGTAAGCTCCGTCCGGACTCCTACGGGAGTCGGACTTCGCACCTGACTTTAACTGCAGGAGGACTCCACCGGGACTCCTACGGGAGCCGGGCTCCGTCCACGGCTTCAACCGCAAGGGGGACTCCGCCCGGACTCCTACGGGAGCCGGGCTCCATCCACGACTTCAACCGCAAGGAGGACTCCGCCCGAACTCCTACGGGAGCCGGGCTCCGTCGCCAACTTCAACTGCCGATAAGCTCCGTCCGGACTCCTACGGGAGCCGGACTTCGCACCTGACTTTAATTGCAGGAGGACTCCGCCCGGACTCCTACGGGAGCCGGGCTCCGCCCACGACTTCGACCGCAAGGAGGACTCCGCCCGGACTCCTACGGGAGCCAGGCTCCGTCGCCAACTTCAACTGTCGGTAAGCTCCGTCCGGACTTCTACGGGAGCTGGACTTCGCACCTGACTTTAATTGCAAGAGGACTCCGCCCGGACTCCTACGGGAGCCGGGCTCCGCCCACGACTTCGACCGCAAGGAGGACTCCGCCCGGACTCCTACGAGAGCCAAGCTCCGTCGCCAACTTCAACTACCGATAAGCTCCGTCCGATCTCCTAGGGAGCTGGACTTCGCACCTGACTTTAATTGCAGGAGGACTCCGCCCGGACTCTTACGGGAGCCGGGCTCCACCCACGACTTCAATTGCAAGAAGGACTCCGCCCGGACTCCTACGGGAGCCAGGCTTCATCACCAGCTCCGACCGCTGCGGAACTTCAGCCGATGGATCTGCACTCCGAGGTGCGACACAGCAACCACCATGATCCTGCTCCACTTCCTGCGACGGATTCCACGCAGCTCCATCATTCCCTGACAGACCGCTATGACGGCCACCACTCTGTCCCACCTCCTGTGACGGACCCCGCGCTGCTCCACTATTCCCTGGCAGACCGCTATGATGCCCACGATCCTGCTCCACCTTCTGTAACGGATACTGCACGATTCTTCCATCCTCTGGCAAGTCGCGACAACGGACGCCGCTCCACTCCCTGCGGCAGACTCCACGTGGCGTGCCACAGTGAGGGCCATAGGTCCACTCCACTACTCCTCGCAACAAATTCCTCCTGCTAGTGGGCGGCCCACTACCGGATGGTTATGAACGTCGCTATCAGTCTGTTGAGCCCTCCGTCTATAAAAAGGGGGACCCCAGATACGTTATTCTATAAGCTCTCATTTTTACCTAAAAACTCTGCTAAAATTTTCATTCGAGCACTCCATTCTTGTTGAGGCAGAGAACTGACTTGAGCGTCAGAGGGTCTTGCCGGAGCAACCCCACCTCTGGTTTAGACTTCTTTTGCAGGTCCCAACGGCGACCGCGACTCCCTCGACTCCAGCTTCTCTGGCGCAAGCTGATTTTTGCACCAACAGGATTGGCGCTAGAGGAAGGGCTGTGTCTTCGCAGTATCCTTGTTCTTAAAGGAGCACTCAACGGGACCGCCCCCGGGCATCTCTTCCGATGTCCCCTCCCCCCTCCTTTCTCCACTTGGTCCTTGCTTGATGCCTCCCCGTAAGGCGTCCACGCGACGGTCCACGACCTCCGTGGCCAGATCTCAGGCTCCGGCCTCCCCTCCTGTTTCTCAACCTCCTCCTCCTCCTCCGGCGATGACGGTTGGTGCGGAGCAGTTTGACCTGCTGGCGCAGCAGGTCAGAGGCCTCACAGAAGCTGTGCAGGCTATGCAGCAGCAGCAGCCGCAGGCATCAGTACGCCTGGAAAGGGTGTCCCCAGAACACCAGAACCCGACGGCAGGGCGGGCCACTTGGGCCAGCCGCCCCGTCCTCCCTGGGAAAATGAACCCGAGGGTGGAGAGCCCTCAATCGAACCACGACTCCACCCCTGGAAGATCCCTGCCTCCATTCTGCCAGAGGACCCTCGAGACTCGAAGTCGGGAGGATTTCCTGGATCGGAGACTCCAAGAGATAAACCGGCAGATTGAAGAACTCTGCCATGCGCCCCCCGCTTATGGTGAGGATATTTGTACTGACCCTCCCTTCTCTCAAATGATCATGCAGGAACCGATCCCGCCAAACTTCAAGCTCCCCCAGTTCGAAAGCTACGACGGGACTTCGGACCCGATTGATCATCTGAAAGCCTTCCGGATGATGATGCTGCTTCACGGCGCTCCCGACGCCATTCTATGCCGGGCCTTCCCATCCACCTTGAAGGGAGCGGCGAGAAACTGATACTCGGCTCTAAAATCGGGTACCATCTTTTCCTTCGATCAAATGAGCCACCAATTTGTGGCCCATTTTGTCAGCAGCCGACGCCTCCGGAAGGGTTCGGAGTCCCTCATCAATATCAAGCTGAGGGAAGGGGAGTCCATTCGGGCCTACATCAACCGTTTCAATGTCGCGGCACTGGAGGTCCAGAACTTGGACCAATCAGTCGCAATGGCCGTTCTGAAGGGTGGCCTTCAGAAGAATGACCTTTTATTCTCCCTGGAGAAGAAGTATCCCAGGGATTTTACTGATTTATTGGCTCGGGCTGAAGGATACGCCCGAGCGGAAGAAGCCTTCAAAATGAAGGATGAAGAGACAGTGAGGGAGCGGCAGGCGGGAGACTCGAGTAAGCCCGCAATCGAAAAAAGGTCGAGAGAAGCCCGACCACGTTCTCGATCCCCTCCTGGGCACAAGCGTGCCCATACTCCACCCCGGGTGCGCAGGCAGAGAAGTCCGGATCGTGGGGTTCGATGGGGTTCTCCACCGGGAAGGTTCCGCAGCTATGCCCCCCTCAATGCCTCGAAGACCCAGGTACTGATGGAGGTCAGGGAGCAGCTCCCTAGGTCGGAGAGGATGCACACACACCCTGGGAAGCGCAATCCCAACAAGTTCTGTCTCTACCACTACGACCACGACCACGACATGGAGGAATGCATCCAGCTCTGAGACGAGATCGAGGAGCTCATCTGGCGAGGTTGACTCGACAGGTTCATCCGATGCTGGCCTGAGGGTAGAGGAGATCGGCCAAGGGCCCTGCCGCAACCTGAACCGCCAAGAAGGGAGGAGCAGCCCGGAGATCGGCCTCCCATCGGGACCATCGACTCCATCGCCGGAGGGCCTCAAGGAGGAGCAGACCTCCCGCAACCGTGGGACTCGAGAAACCTGTAAATGTATCGCTTATGATTTCATCTTGAATTTAAATTCCTTTCTACTTGACATGCTCTTCCCATTTGGCATGGATTTGTCACGACTGGGTATAACCCCTTCTAACGCCTAAAACAAAGTTATGCTAGGAACAGGGGGAGAACCTCATCCTAACATACCTAAAATGAAAGTCCGATTATCTCGAGATCGGATGGGGGGAGAGGCCTTACAACGCCCTAACGTGCCCCCACAGCCATGTCAGGAACAGGAGGAGAACCTCGTCCTGACATGAGCAAAGTTGAAGGCCCGATTCCTTTAGACCGGATGGGGGGAGAGGCTTTACAACGCCCTAACGTGCCCCCACAGCCATGTCAGGAACAGGAGGAGAATCTCATCCTGACATAAGCAAAGTCAAAGGCCCGGTTCTTTTAGACCAGATGGGGGGAGAGGCCTTACAACGTCCTAACGTGCCCCCACAGCCATGTCAGGAACAGAAGGAGAACCTCATCCTGACATGAGCAAAGTCAAAGGCCCGGTTCTTTTAGACCGGATGGGGGGAGAGGCCTTACAGCGCCCTAACGTGCCCCCACGCCATGTCAGGAATAGGAGGAGAACCTCGTCCTGACATGAGCAAAGTCAAAGGCTTGGTTCTTTTAGACCGGATGGGAGGAGAGGCCCTACGGTGCCCTAACGTGCCCCCACAGCCATGAGCAAAGTCAAAGGTATGGTTTTTTTAGACCGGATTGCAGGGAGAGACCCTGGCGATGGCCCTTACGTGCCCCCATGAGAATGGGAGGAGAACCTCGTCCTGATAGTGATGAAACCCGGCCGCCCGACAAGATCAGGCGAAGGGACATGGCCCCTCAGCAGCACCTCTACACTCCTGTGCAACCCTGCAAAAGCGAGGGGAGGACCCTCACTCTGAGAAGAGGAGAGATATTAAGGAGGAAGAGCGGCGAGCTACGACGGAAATAGATAAAGAATGAACCACACCAAAGACCTAAAGAACCTTGTCTCAACAAAGATGAGGAGCTCCTACCAAACACCCCCGATCTTTGAGAAAACTCTCGACACAGGTCAAGAAGACAGCGACGCCCCCGAGGTAATGCAGAGTTCGGACCGCCAAGCTCGAGCTCGCGGCCATGAATGATGAGGAAGGCAAGCCAACATATCAACGACTGGGCGCCTCCCAACGACGTCAACATCAGACAGGTCGGACGACAAGAAAAGTTCGACAGACGATAATTTAATACAACACACGGACGAGGTAACACAAAATCTCCTTTTCATTTCATTTCCGAAATACACACTACGAAGCCCGGAAGGCCAAGGAAAGAAAAGCAAAACGACAAAAGCGGGACGAAACAACGAAAGGGAAAATATATACATGAAAGGACAGAAGGACGAAAAGAGCCCTAGGGAAGCTCTGCTCCCTCCGACCTAGAATTATCTGCTCCACCCCTCATCCAGGACTGCCTGAGATTCTCAATTTCTTCTTCTAGCTCTCTCCTTCTCTGCAGCGCATCCTGGAGTGCCCGATGAAGTCGCTGGCTCTCGGTCTCCACCTCTCGATGCCTCTTTCTCAAGACCTCAGATTCTGCCTCCGCGTCCGTGACGGCCCGCTGCTCGTATGCCAGCTGGATCTTCAGTTATTGCAGCTCAGCCGTCTTTTCCCCGAGGGCGATGGAAATCCCTTCAACGGTTCCTCTTAGGGACTGGAGCTCATCAGAATCCCGAGCGGAAGTAAGCTGAGCCCTGTCAGCCAGCTGCCTCTGAAGACGGGCGACTTCATCGGTCGCCACCCTGAGTCTCCCTTTATATTCATCCACTTGCCTGCACCAACCGGCCCGATGCACGTCGTAGCTCATCTCGACGTCTTGAAGCTGCTGCTGAAGGGCGGAGACCCTCATCGACCACTCCCGGTCACCGTCGGCCCGGGCCAAGAGCCGGGATGAACTCCCTTCCAGCTGGCCGATCTTCTCCTTCGCAGCCGATAGTTCCACCTTCAGGGTGCTAATCTTGGCGGCTTGAGCCCAAATTCGGTCGCTGGCGCTCTTCTTGCATTCCGCGAGCTCCTTCGCAAAATCTGCCTTCCTCCGGCTATACTCCATGATCCCCTTCACGTGGAGATTCCAAAAGTGGGTGGCCTCCGCGGTGGCTTCAGAATGACTTTCTCTCAATCTGCGAAGCTCGCCTTCCATCTTCTTTGACTTCTTTGTCAAGTGAAGGACTTCCTTCTTCAGCCGCTGGATCGTCGACTTCAGTGAGACCCCCAGGGGCAGGGAAAGTGCTTCTGCAGGACACTGCCATCGGAAGGCAAAAGCGTCAAAACACGACTCATCAATATCAAGCAGAGAGAAGAAGGAAAAAAAGGAGAAGCCACCCACGACAAGAAATTCAACTTTATTGATTGGATGATTCTTGAAGACAAAAAAGAAAAGAAAAATTGCGATGAAATAAAAATACAAGGTCGGAGGTCTCAGACCTCAGGGGCTGGGGTTGGAGAACTCGGCGTCCCCGACAAGGAGGCTGCGATAGCAGTGGTAGCGGGCGAGGGACCGGCCTCGTCTTCGGACTCTTCAGCTAGGAAGCCGAGGTCGAGCTTCGAAAATTTTCTAGCCACCTTCTCTTGGCAGAGCTCGAACCCCTTAATGAACGCCTCCTGGCCGAATTGGACATTCAGGTCCCTCATCTCCGTGGAGGTCTTGAATTTCTCTACCGTAAGGTCTCTGGCCTCCGAGACCAGGACTGAAATCTACTCAGCTAAGTTGGCGACCTCGGCCTCCGCCTTTCTCGCTGACTCCTCCAAGGTCTGCCTCTCCTCCTCCCGGGCTAGTTTCTCTCTTTCCAGGGCTTCTTGGAGGGCGACTACTTCGGCCATCTTTTCTTGGAGGCGAGCAACCTCGGCCCGGCAGCGCTCCTCCACCTGGACGATGTCCCTCCTCGCACGGTTCGTCGCCTCGATATTGGTGAGGAGCTGGTGCCCAATCTGCAAGGGCGGCTAGGGGATCAGAACAAGGGCCGAATAGCCAGGTAAATGAAGATTTGCTTACCTCAAGGAAGGACCCTAAAGAGTCCCAGACCCGCTGCTCAGGATCGATGCGGTCGATCCTCTCGACGATGTCGGGCAGAATGCAGCCGTCGATCAACCGCCTGATCAAGTCCCTATCATTGAAGGGATTCTCCGACCCCTCTTCGGAGCCGAGGGACTCGTCAGCAGCAGTTCGACGGCTACTCACCCTGCGGGCCACCGACTTCCTTCTCTTCCCCCTCTCAACTACGGGCACCTCCGTAGAGCGGACCCCCGAAACGGGGGCCCCAGTCGGCGGACTCCTCGAGGAGGTCCGGGGAGCCATTGCCTCGGCATCTGAGGGAATGTCAATCGCTGGAGCCGCCTGGACAGGTGCGGCCAAGCTCGACTCCTCCGCCCTGGCCCTCTTCGCTGATCCGGAGGTCGTGGCACCCTTTCTTTTGTGGGCCCTGAGGCCCCTGGCAAGCATCCGCGCTGCTTCAACGTCCATTTCTTAAAAAAAGAAAAAAAAAAGAGAAAAAGAGGAAGTAGACCAATCAATCAAGAGTCGAAAATCGACAATGGGGTAAAAAAAAAAAAAAAGAGGAGAAAAAGAGAGAGAAGGAAGAAGAGTGAAAAAAGAGAAAGAAAAGAAGAAGGGCAGAAGAAAAGAAGATAGAGGAAAAGATGAAGTACTTGTAGGATCCTGGGGGCTCAAGCCAATGTTGAACAGAAATTGCTCCCTCAGAAGATTGGGAAGGGAAGGAGTAGAATAGGCAAGAAGCTTCCGGGCAGCCTGGAGGTCATCCTTTCCCAGGCTGGGGGCCCGGCGGACAGAATCCCTCAGAGAGCCCCAAGGAGGCCAGCCCAGCCTCAGGGTCGGGCAGTGGACGAAGAGGTATTTCTCCTTCCAATTGTGGATTGAAGAAGGGGCACTTTTCAGCAACCCCTTCTTGCCAAACTGAGGGGAGAAGTACCACCAGTCCTTCACCGAAGGATGGCGCTTGAAAGTATAGAAGTGCCTAAACAGGGAAAGGGACGGTTGGACCTCGACTACGTGGCAAAGGGAGAGAAACCCTATTAAAAACCTAAAAGAATTCGAGGCCACAGAAGCCAAGGAGATGTCTAAGAAGCGGAAGAGGGCGACAACAAAGGACGGAAGCGGAAGCCGGAGTCCGACACGGAACGCCTCCTGATACAGGCAAAAACGATCGGGCGGGGGGGTGCTAGCCCGGTCAGAGGGACTAGGCAGCTCCAGGTCGTACTCCGAAGGAACTCCGTACTGAACCCTTATCAGAAGGAGTTCCTCCGGAGTCAGGAAACATGGAACAGCGCCCGGCGCAAAAACCGGGCGGAGCCCAGCCCCAGACGTTGGTTCGTCTACAGAACGAGGGACCTGGGGGTTTGAGGCGGAAGAACTCCCAGAACTGCAGGGAGCGGAAGAGTCGGACGATATTTCGAATAACTTCGAATGAGGGCTCTAAAGATCCCGAAGAAGACGGACAGGATAAGGGGCGAGAGGTCGTAGGAAACTAACTCAGAGGAATACAAAAAAATATATAATGGCAAAGAAGAGGTCCCTAAGTGGCGGGAAGAGACATGAAGGCACTGGAACTAACCTAGATCGCTATGAGGGATGCAGAGGGATGAAGACAGGGACGATTTGAAGGGCGCCTATGGCCCGAAAGGACACCAACAAAAACAGGGCTCCCGAAGGGAGGGCAGATACTGCTAGAACTCTGGAACGGAATAGGACCCCTAAAGGTGGAAGGACGGGTTTAAATAGACCCTGAGATCCGGTGCCATAATGATCGCGAGTCCCCCTAGGCCAGCCCGTGCCCGACACGTGTCCCACTCCCCCGGCAGGCGGCTAAAAGCGACTGACGGATTGGCAGAGCCATTATGGCACCGTACCTGGGCCAGTGTACCAGCAAAAATTTCGAAGGGTCCCTTCGTATTACCCCGATTCGAAAAGACTCCGGTACGCGCACATTTAATGCCAAAATATCTGGGGGCGGTCGTGCGCAGGATTCGAGGGGGCAACTTCGGCTATGCCAATCACTCTGTACTTTCTTCATTCAAAATTTTAAATTTGAAAGTAGGGGGGCTGGTGTTGGGTATAAAATACCCACAGCTGAAGTTCTCAACGGGATTAACCCTTGCGGGCTCCGTCCACGGCTTCAACCGCAAGGGGGACTTTGCCCGGACTCCTACAGGAGTCGGGCTCCGCCCATGACTTCGACCGCAAGGAGGACTCCGCCCGGACTCCTACGGGAGCCGGACTCCATCGCCAACTTCAATTGCCGGTAAGCTCCGTCCGGACTCCTACGGGAGCCGGACTTCGCACCTGACTTTAACTGCAGGAGGACTCCGCCCGGACTCCTACGGGAGCCGGGCTCCGTCCACGGCTTCAACCGCAAGGGGGACTCCGCCCGGACTCCTACGGGAGCCGGGCTCCATCCACGACTTCAACCGCAAGGAGGACTCCGCCCAGACTCCTACGGGAGTCGGGCTCCGTCGCCAACTTCAACTGCCGGTAAGCTCCGTCCGGACTCCTATGGGAGCCGGACTTCGCACCTGACTTTAATTGTAGGAGGACTCCGCCCGGACTCCTACGGGAGTCGGGCTCTGCCCACGACTTCGACCGCAAGGAGGACTCCGCCCGGACTCCTACGGGAGCCGGGCTCCGTCGCCAACTTCAACTGCCGGTAAGCTCCGTCCGGACTCTTACGGGAGCCGGACTTCGCACTTGACTTTAATTGCAGGAGGACTCCGCCCGGACTCCTACGGGAGCCGGGCTCCGCCCACGACTTCGATCGAAAGGAGGACTCTGCCCGGACTCCTATGGGAGCCGGGCTCCGTCGCCAACTTCAACTGCCGGTAAGCTCCGTCCGGACTCCTACGGGAGCCGGACTTCGCACCTGACTTTAATTGCAGGAGGACTCCGCCCAGACTCCTACGGGAGCCGGGCTCCGCCCACGACTTCAATTACAAGAAGGACTCCGCCCGGACTCCTACGGGAGCCAGGCTCCATCACCAGCTCCGACCGCTGTCGAACTTTAGCCGACGGATCTGCACTCCCAGGTGCGACACAGCAACCACCACAATCCTGCTCCACTTCCTACGACGGATTCCACACAGCTCCATCATTCCCTGACAGACCGCTATGACGGCCACCACTCTGTCCCACCTCCTTCGATGGACCCCGGGTGGCTCCACTATTCCCTGGCAGACCGCTATGATGTCCACGATCCTGCTCCACCTTCTGTAACGGATACTGCACGATTCTTCCATCCTCTGGCAAGTCGCGACAACAGACGCTGCTCCACTCCCTGCGGCAGACTCCGCGTGGTGCGCCACAGTGAGGGCCACGGGTCCACTCCACTACTCCTCACAAGAAATTCCTCCTGGTAGTGGGCGGCCCACTACCGGAAGGTTATGAACGTCGCTATCAGTCTGTTGAGCCCTCCGCCTATTAAAAGGGAGACCCCAGATACGTTATTCTATAAGTTCTCATTTTTACCTAAAAACTCTGTTAAAATTTTGTTCGAGCACTCCATTCTTGTTGAGGCAGAGAACTGACTTGAGCATTGAAGGGTCTTGCCGGAGCAACTCCACCTCCGATTTAGACTTCTTTTGCAGGTCCCGATGGTGACCGCGACTCCCTCGACTCCAGCTTCTCTGGCGCAAATGGATTTTTGCACCAACAGAGGCCATTAGACTTCTACTTGCATATGCTTGCTTTATGAAATTTAAATTATTTCAAATGGATGTCAAAAGTGTATTTTTGAATGGATATATTTCTGAAGAAGTCTATGTAGAACAACCCCCAGGTTTTGAAAATCATGCTTTTCCTAATCATGTTTTTAAATTAAATAAAGCTCTATATGGTTTGAAACAAGCACCTAGGGCTTGGTATGATAGGCTAAGCAAATTTTTACTAAATAATAATTTTTTAAGAGGTAATGTAGACACAACCCTCTTTATTAAAAGAAATCAAAATGATATGTTAATTATACAAATATATGTTGATGACATTATTTTTGGGTCTACTAATGAATCTCTTTGTCAAGACTTTGCTAAGCTCATGCAGGGGGAGTTCGAGATGAGCATGATTGGAGAACTTACATTCTTCTTCGGACTCTAAATCAAACAAACAAAGGAAAGAATCTCCATCACCCAAAGCAAGTACACCAAGAAATTACTCAAGAGATTTGGAATGGAGAACTCCAAAGCAATTGGCACACCCATGAGCCCCTCATGTAAGCTTGACAAGGATGAAGAAGGTAAATATGTAGGCTTAAAATATTATAGAGGTATGATTGGCTCTCTATTACATTTGACTGCAAGTAAGCCTGATATCATGTTTAGTGTTTGTCTGTGTGCTAGATTTCAATCTAATCCTAAAGAGTCTCACTTGAATGCTGTTAAAAGAATCCTTAGATATTTAAATGGTACTCAAACTCTAGGATTATGGTACTCTAAGGACTCACAAATTGATTTATTAGGATATTCAGATGCTGATTTTGCTGGATGTAGATTAGACAGAAAAAGCACTAGTGGAACTTGCGAATTTCTTGGAGTTAACCTAATCTCCTGGTTTAGCAAGAAACAAAATTCGGTAGCACTATCTACGGCTGAGGCCGAATACATTGCAGCTGGAAGTTGTTGTGCTCAAATCTTGTGGATTAAGCAACAACTCGAAGACTTTGGTATCAAACTTAATGAAACACCCATAAAATGTGATAACACTAGTGCCATAAATCTTACTAAAAATCCAATTCAACATTCAAGGTCTAAACATATTGAAATAAGATATCATTTTATAAGAGAACATGTTCAAAACAAAGATATAATTCTTGACTATGTTTGCACTGAAAATCAATTAGCCGATATCTTTACAAAGGCCCTAAGTGAAGATAGATTCTATGAAATTAGGAGAAATCTAGGAATTCTTGATCCATTTGCCTAAATATTTCTCCAATTCCAAGGAATCGATGTCAAAATTTCTTTGAGCTCAATTTTCATCATCTCTCCTGGACCTAAAAGCTCAAGATTATCCCTCTCACAACTTGTCACTGAGCAAAAAATTCTTCTCCCAAAATTTTGAATTTTTTTGGAATTTATTCATATTTTTGTGAAATTTTGTGAATCATGAGTCGACCCCCTAGGGTCGACCCAATGGCATACTTGAAATTTTCGGCCAATATCCCACGGGTTCATTTCTTTTTAACTAAAAGCTCATTCATGAGCCGACCCCTCCTTCTTCGTCTTCCTCCCTCCAAAACTCGTCGTCCTCATCTTCGTTCTCTCCAAATCCAAAGTTTTAGCCCAAGATCCTTTCCCATCACCTCTCCACCTCAAATCGCCCCTTGGAAAAGGAGCTTTTCGTATTTTTCTCTCTTGATTGAAGCGGTTGGAGCGTGCCCTAGCTTTTACCATTCTTCTTCAAATCGGGATTTCTCTCTGCCAAAAATCCCTTTCCATCCTCTAATAACCCTCCTCCTCACCCATTTGATCTTCCAAGTCTCCTTGCTTGCTCTTGTGGTGAGAATGGCTCCAAAAATGAAACTCCCTCAAAGAAGAAATCAGTCCGTGAGCTGGAAGAAGGCGTGCGCAGAAAAAGGCAAGCTTCTCAGACCTCCTCTACTCCCATCCCTGCTTCAGCATCTGCACCAGGTTCCTCTCAGTCTCCTCTTAGCCCTAGTAAAATTCCACTCTCTGACAGAAAGGTAGAAACTGGCAAAAATGTGGACTTCAGATTTTTTGAAAAAGAGGGTTTCTCCTTTGGTTCAAAGATCAAAAACCAAGGTTGGGGATTTTACTGTTCTCTCAAAGAAGTTACATATGTAGATTTGGTTAGAGAGTTTTATCTGAATCTGTGCTATGGCAATGGAACAGTAACTTCTACTGTTAAGGGAATTGATATCTGCTTAGATCCTATTATTTTGGGAGAGATTCTATATTTGCCCTGTGAGGGATATTCAAACATGAAACTCCCAGTGAAGGAAGAAGGGATCAATGTGATTTTAGGAGGAACCTACTCGGGAAGTCTAAATAAATTAGAAGCCAAGATCTTGTCAATTGAAATGAGAATTCTACATCAATTAGTAACAAAGCTTTTCTTCTCGAGAAGTGGCAGACATGACCTCCTTTCTGGCCGAGACATACGTATAATGTTTCATGTGATCACCCAAACCCCCTTAAACCTCCATGCATTAATGATTGAGGCCATGAGAGAAACACTGAATAGATCCAAGGCACATCTGCCTTTTGGTATGGCCCTCACACTGGTATTCAGGAGGTTTGGAGTTAGTTTTGAGGGGGAGGCATCTGCTAGGCTCTCTCACTCTGACACCATCAACCAACACACTCTGCACCGCATGGGATTCACTAGGATTGATGGTGGTTGGATCAAGGGTACAGAAGAAAGAGCTGAGGAGAGAGCTGAGGATAGAGTTGAGGACAGAGCTGAGGAAGAAGGTCCCTCATCACCTCTCCATGACTTCAGGGCAGCATCTCCAGACATCCAGTTTGTTTCAGATCCAGAGGCTGGCCCTTCAAAGTCCACCAGGAGGCACACACCAGTTCAGCAGCCAGACAGCAGTGCACCTCCCTTAGAGGTCAGATTGGCTGATGATCAGATTGAGCTGATTTCTCAGTGTGTGGCTTCCTTGCTTTCTCGTCAGTGGAGCACTTCAGCTTTTGCATCGGGATCCACATCATTAGATGCATCTGATCAGACCTTGATCCTCCATATCTCCACTGTATTTTAGATGATCTCAGATCAGTCAGTTCGGATTCAGTAGCTCGAGGGTTACATTTTGAGACTGACTGGGAGAGTACTTGACTTGCAGAGGCAAGTGTTAGCTCTGGCCCATCCACAGCCACAGGAGTGCACTATTGAGGTCTCAGACCAAACTACGGAGGCAGCCAGACTTAGAGGTGTATTGGAGGGTGGATTTGATTTCTTGAGGAGAGAGATCAGAGGCTCTAGTGAGCATGATTCTACACAGTTCACTACACTGTTTCAGTCTGTTTCGAGAGCTCTGAACCTTCTTGACACCATCAGGCTCTCTCTTGCAGTTCAGTCTATTACTTCACAGCCTTCAGGATCATCTCGCCCACCTACTCGTGCCAGCACCTCCACTCGTGGCAGAGGCAGACGGGGTAGAGGATGAGTCCTTGGTCGTGATCCATCATCTCCCCACCCTATCTCTGATACATCTGATTCTGATCCATCGAGTCATGAGCTCTACTAGATCCTTGTAGCTAGCCTTGTCTGTTGTTCTTTCTAGGATCTATCTTTTGGGTCATATAACGATGTTAACTAATTGACTTTTATGTTATGGAATATGTATTGAAACAACTATGGTATCAATCTCTTTTTGATTATATATCTACTCTTTGACTTTTAATGTATGTCCTTTAAATTGAGTTACTTTCAATTTTGTGCATGCTTAAAATACTATGAATTGCTAGTTCATATCTATGGTACTCAATGGTATATTTTGTTTTCTGATTGCTGTATTCAGGGGGAGTAAACATTAATGTTAGTAAAATTTATGATTAGTACAAGAAGTTCAAGAAACAAAAAGAGAAAATGTATTCAAAAGAAAAGGGGGAGTTAACAATGTTTGATGATGTCAAAAAGGGAGAGAAATTAAAGAAGAGTATCAAAAGCAAGATTAATAAAGACTTAAAAACAAAATGAGTGAATTGCTAAGCAAAAAGCAAATGAGCAAACTTTAAAATTACTTCTTAGACATGCTCTGATACACTTTAAAATTAAACATGCTCTGATACACTTTAAAATTAATTCTTAGACATGCCTTGATACACTTAATTGTTAAACATGCTCTGATATCAAAACTAAATAATCAAATGAGAATGAGCAAATTTTCAAGATGCTAAGAAATTTGAAAACAAGCAAATGAGCAAATGAGATATTTTCAAATATACAATTTTCAAATTCTTAGGCAAATTCTGCTTTGCTCTGATAACATAACAAAAATAAATTTTCTACTCTGATACTAGAATCACATAATCAAATGAGCAAATTTTCAAATCATTAAGCAATAGGCAAATTATTTATGCAAATGGGCACATGTATCACATACCAAAAGAATCAATCTTCTTTTCAAGCAAATGCACTTATAAGTTGGTAGTAAATTTCCTATTACCTATAATGCATTTCATTCCTTTGAAATTCATGCTCATTGATTCATATATATGCTTTTGTTCAAATATTTTGTCATCATCAAAAAGGGGAAGATTGTTGCTCCTTAGATTGATTTTGATGATTACAAAGTAGTTGAAGGGGTACTAATATTTCTCACTTGAAAAAGACTTATTGCTCCTCAAGGGCAAAATTATAATTTTACCTAAACCCTGATTTAAAAGTATCAAATGATAGAACAAAAGATTTGTGATCCATTGGTGAAAATTTTATTATTTTTGGACTTGTATTTTGAAAGATATGCATGTTTGAAAATCATGAGTCGACCCATGAGTCGACTCATGGCACATGAGATGACTGGCACGCTGAATTTTCTGGCCGGCACAGACTTAGCACATCCTGTGAGTCGACCCATGAGTCGACCCCCAAGGCATGAGTCGACCCATGAGTCGACCTCTATGGGTTTTAAGCCAGTTTTACAGAACCTTGCATCCCGTTCGATTCTCTGATATTTTTCCACAGAGGTCAACCCATGAGTCGACCCACAGGCATGAGTCGACTCATGAGTCGACCCTTGTGACGGGATTTTTCCGCAACATCTAGTTTTTAACCCGTTTTAAATACTTTTAATGCTCATTTAATGTGGTCTAACGGCTCTTTTTCAGCCTAGAATATTTTCACTATTTCTTAAAGCTATAAAAGAGACAAAAAGGTGGGAATCAAGAAGAAATATCAAGAAGAGAGATTTTGAAAAAGGAATTTTCAAGCAAACTTTTCAGCCCTAAGCAAGAGCTCACTCAAAGCATTCAAGAAGCCTTTAATCCAAGCTCACCAACTCCTCAAGTGCACATTCAAGTCTCCAACCACCTTGAGAAAATCAAAAAGAGTCTTCTTCTCTTTGAGTAAAGTGTATTTAAAGTCTCATATGCTTATTAAAGGAGCTTTCTTTGTACTTACTTGTGCTATTCATTGCTATACTTTGTTTGAGTTATTGTTTTTGTTTTGGAAGGGTTCCAAAATAAGGAAAGGTTGATCCGAACCTAGAATCGGAGTGTATTGGGTTGGCTTGTACCCGAAAAATAAGTGGTCTAGCTTGGGATAGCTAGAGTCAGAGTTTCCAACGTTTGTATTCGGGTTGAATACAAGATTAGTGGATTGAAATTTCGAAGTAGGAGCTTGGGTAGTGGATGTAGGTGCAAGGTTGGCACCGAACCACTATAAATCTTTTTGTTTGTGGTGTGTCTAATTGCTCTTCTTTAACTCTTCATTATTCTCTTGCATTCTTGCTTTTAGCCATTAGTCTTGAATTAATTTTACTCTCCCTATTTATTTAGCTTTGTCAAACATTTTTCATAAGTCATAAGTTAATCTTAAAATTTTTAGAAACTCAATTCACCCCCCCTCTTGGGTTGCATAGCGAAGGGGCAACAATTTTTTTATAGATCATGTTTTAACATATAAAGATCTAGTATCATCTCCTTTCTCTGTTCTTGGGCAGATACAAGGTCTTTATACTTTATGTCCTCTGATTCAGTCCATAGAACCAACAATCTATGCAAAATTGAGCAATGAGATAGATTCAAAAAAACTTAAAGATGAAAAGTATTGTCGTAAATAATTTTCATATTTTTAAATTTTTTTAAATATTGATGATAAAAATATTTTTATCTCAAATAATTGACTATTTATGATGAAATTTTTTTTTTCATTGTTAATAATCCATAATTTTTGAATTTTTAAAATTTTTATTTTTTTAGTATATTAACGATAAAAATTTTTATCATAAATACATGAGTATTTATGATGAAAAGATAATTTTTATTGTAAATATTAAATTATTTACAACATAATATTTTTATCACAACTAATCTATAATTTTTAAATTTTTTATTTTTTTTAATTATTAGTGACAAAAATTTTTTGTTGTAAATAGTGAAGTATTAATGATAGAAAGTAGATATTCATGGTAAATACACAATGATTTATGATGCAAAATTTTTATCGCTAATAATCTATAATTTTTAAATTTTTAAAATTTTTTATTTTTTTCATATATTAGTGATGAAAAATTTTCATCATAAATCACTATGTATTTACAATAAAAATTCATGATCCATCATAAATACTCAATTATTTATGATGTAATATTTTTATTATAAATAATCTATAATTTTTAAATTTTTAATATTTTTTAAATATTAGGACAAAATTTTTCATCATAAATAAGATCTATTTATGATAAAAAATTTATTTTTATCATCAATACTCTAGTATTTATGATGTAATATTTTTATCATAAATAATCTATAATTTTTAAATTTTTTTATTTTTTCAAATATTAACAATGAAAAAGTTTCATCATAAATAAAAGGTATTTATGATGGATAATTAGTTTTCATCGATAATACTCCACTATTTACAATGAAAAATTTTTATCATAAATAATCTTTAATTTTTAAAATTTTTATTTTTTTAAATATTAGTGATGAAAATTTTTAGTCATAAATAATATATATTTATGATAAAAAATAAATTTTTATCACAAATACTTATATTATTTATGATGAAACTATTTTCATTAGTAATATTTAAAAATTTAAATTAAAATAAATATTTTATTATTTATGATAAAAATAATCATCACAAAAAATATGTATTTATGATAAAATTTTATTTTTATCACAAATATGGAGTTATTTATGATGAAAAATATTTTCATCATAAATATTTTATTATTAGTGATGAATATAATTTTTCATCGTAAATAGTCTTATTTGTAATGAAAAGTGATTCCATCGCAAATAAATTCATCACAAAAACTCTCTTTTCTTATAGTGAAAAATTTAGATCTTATTTGATTGGGTCACACATCATTGTATACACTGATCACTTAGTCATTAGACATCTCTTATCATAAAAAGATGCCAAGGCATGACTGATCTGATGAATTTTACTTTTTCAAGAATTTGACTTAGAAATCAGAGACAAGAAGAAAATTGAAAATATAGTAGCTAATCACTTATCCCGATTGATAGATGCACCCTCTAATGAACCATCAATAGAAGAATCTTTTCTGGATGAACAACTCATATCCATAATCGTAGAATCATGGTACGCTAATATTATCAATTACTTAGCCACAGGTAGGATTTTCTCTCACTGGACCATTCAAGACAAATACAAATTCTTTGCCAAAGTATTTTATTTGAGATGATCCATATCTATTTAAATAATGTCCTGACCAAATCATCAAAAGGTGTATTCTGGATCATGAGGTCAAAAGCATCTTGTCCTTTTGTCAGGACCAAGCTTGTGGTGGCCATTTTGGATCCAAGAAGATTGCCATAAAAGTTCTCCAACGTGGATTCTATTGACCCAATCTATTTAAGGACACACACGAGTACTGTGAAAGTTGGCTAGGTGTCAACAAGTAGAACGGATCATAAAAAGAGACATGATGCCATTAAATTTGATCCTAGTTATTAAGATTTTTGATGTATAGAGAATCGATTTCATAGGACCATTTCCAAAATCTTTTAAAAATAAATATTTGGTGGCTATTGATTACATGTCCAAATGGGTAGAGGCTATGCCATGTAAATCGAATGATAGCAAAATTATTATCAAATTCCTAAAAGAAAATATTCTCTTTTATTTTGGAATCTCTAGAGCCATTATAAGCAATCAGGGAACACATTTTTGTAATCGATCTTTTGCATCCCTGATGAAAAAGTATAGCATTACCCACAAATTGGCCACACCCTATCATCCACAAACTAGTGGGCAAGTAGACATTTCAAATCTTCAAATTAAATAAATTCTAGAGAAGATTGTGAGCACCAATAGAAAAGACTAGTCATTGAAGCTGGTGGATACTCTATAGGCATATCGCACAGCTTTCAAGACCAACTTAGGAATGTCTCCATATAGGCTTGTGTTTGGTAAAGCATATCACTTGCTGGTTGAGCTTAAACATAGGGCTATATGGGCCATCAAAAAGTCGAACATAGATCTAGACAAGGCTGGACAATATAGGAAGCTACAAATCAATGAACTAAAGAAAATTAGGAATGAGGTATACGAAAATACTAAGATATATAAAGAACGAACTAAGGTATTTCATGAGCAATCCTTAAAAAATTATTTATATCTAATAAAAAAATTCTCTTGTATAACTCTAGGCTATACTTTTTTTCTGAAAAATTGAGATCTAGATGGACAAGACCCTTTATAGTAAAAGAAGTTTTCTCACATGGGGCTTAGAGATTAAGAATCCAAGTAATGGTGCCATTTTGAAAGTTAATAGATAATGATTGAAATCATTCTTAGAATTGCCTATTGAAGTTGTGGAGGAGGCCATGGTTCTCCATGAGCCTATTTATACTGACTGATTCTATATCAAGGGTTGAGTCCAACTGAAGACTTGAAACTTAGCACTTTTTGAGAGGCAACCCAAACTTTTTATTTTTTCTAATCCTTTACTTTAGTAATTTTTAGTTTTTTAGAAGTCAGATAGAATGCTTCTATTGTAAGAAGCTGGGTCATTGAAAGAGAAATTATCCTCAGTACATTGCTTCTCTTGATCCGAACAGGCTGAATAAAAGAAGAAAGCAAGCGATTGGTGGTCAAGATAATTATATGATAACACCTTGTAACTTTTCTATTTGTGGTACTACTACCTGGGTATTGAATACTAAAAATCCTATTAACATTTGCAATTCATTGCAAGGACTTCAGGTTAGTAAAAGGTTTGAAGATGGTGAGAGATTTCTGAACGTGGGAGATGAAAGTCAAGTTCTAGTCTTAGCTTTAGAAATTATCAAGCTTATTTTCAATTATAAAATTATCATTTTGAGTGATTGTCACCATTGTTCATCATTCTTATTAAATATAATTTCTATAGGCCTTTTGGCCAAGAATGGATATGACTTTTAATAAAGAATAATTTTTGTGATATCATTATGAATGGTATTACTGTAATGTGTGGATAACTAAGAAATGGCATTTACCTATTATCACATCCTCTTAGTGTAATGTACATATCTAACAAATATCCTAAATTAGATGATGTCTCCGATATCTACCTTTGGCATTGTAGGTTAGATCATATTAACAAGAATAGGTAAACAGGTAGACCTAAAAAGAAATCTTTGAAGTTAATGATTATGAATCATTACCAATCTGTGAATTTTATTTTTTAAAAAAATGACTAAATCACCTTTTATTGAAAAAATAAACGAACCAGTGAAGTTCTAATCTAGCATCTAGTGATGTATGTGGATCGATGAATACTTATGCCAGAGGTATCCTATTACTACTTCATTATATTCACTGACGATCTATCGAGGTATGGGTACATCTATCTTATGAAGCATAAGTCTGAATTGTTTGAAATATTCAAATGATTTCATAATGAGATTGAAAAATAAATTAAAAAATATTAAAACTCTTTGGTTTGATCGAGGAGGTGAATACCTTACCAATGAGTTTCTGATATATCTAAAAGAGAATATGATTCTCTCATAATGGACACCTCCTGGGATACCTCAACATAATGAAGTACCTGAAAGGAAGAATCGAACACTGTTAGGCATGGTTCGATCTATGATATGCTTTGCTAGTTTGCTGATCTCTTTTTGGGGATATGTTCTAGAGTCAGCTTGTTATATACTTAATAAGGTTTTGAGCAAGTCTGTAAATAAAACACCATATGAGATATGGACAAGGTGTAAGTCAGTACTCTCACACCTTAAGGTTTGGGGTTATCCGACTTATATCAAACATTTGAAAGCAGATAAGCTCGAACCTAGGTCTGACAAATATTTATTTATTAGATATCCAAAAAAAACTAAGGGATATTACTTCTATCTTACTGAAGAATAAAAGGTGTTCGTCAGTCATAGGACTATCTTTTTAGAAAAAAAGTTTCTTGGGGAAGGAACTAATGTCACTAAAATTGAATTTGATAAAGTTCAATAGGTAGAAGAACCAACATAGACAAGTGAAAATACAGACTGAATTTGATTAGATCAAACCCAGAGCCCGTTGTAGAGGCATGTTTGAGGAGATCCAGTAGAGTACCATGTCTATCGGACAGATACTATGATTTCTTGGTCTGTGATGGTGATTCTGTTGAACTTGATGAAAATAATGAAGATCCAATTGTCTACATAGATGCCATGCAGAGATCCGACTCTAATAAGTGGCTTGAAGCTATAAAGTCTAAAATAAAGTTCATGAAGATCAATGATGTATGAACACTTGTTGATCCACCTGAAGGGGTAAAACCTATAGGTTGTAAATAAATTTTCAAAAAAAAAAGGAGCACAGATGGGAAGGTGGAGACATATAAAGCCTGTTTGATTGTTAAGAAATATCGTCAATATGATGGTATTGACTATGATGAGATATTTTCTCCTATGATAATGCTCAAGTCTATTGGATTATACTTGCAATAGTGGCACACTTTGATTATGAAATCTAACAGATGGATGTCAAAATTACTTTCCTAAATAGAGAGTTAGAAGAAAAGGTGTATATAATACAACTTGAAAGGTTCACATCCATAGATGAATCAAAGATGTGTAAGCTTCAGAGATCCATTTATGGATTGAAGCAGGCATCTCAGAGTTGGAACATATATTTTGATAAGATGATCAAAACGTATGGCTTTATTAAGAATGGAGAAAAATCATGTACCTATAAATGAGCTAATGGCTTTGTAGTCATATTT
Organism: Elaeis guineensis; assembly: GCF_000442705.2. Taxonomy (NCBI): domain Eukaryota; kingdom Viridiplantae; phylum Streptophyta; class Magnoliopsida; order Arecales; family Arecaceae; genus Elaeis; species Elaeis guineensis. Next base: position 52,923,146 of record NC_025997.2, read on the forward strand.
CTTGTGTTGTATGTGGATGATATTCTCTTAATTAGGAATGACATCCTTATATTATAGGGTATAAAAGTTTGGCGGTCATCTCAATTCTCCATGAAGGATTTGGGAGAAGCATCCTAAATCTAGGGATAAAAATCTATAGAGATAGATCTAAAAGACTGCTTGGATTGTCTCAATCCACGTATATTGATATCGTACTGAAATGGTTCAGCATGGAGAATTTCAAGAAGGGCTATCTACCGATAGGCCAAAAAATTTTTCTCTCTAAGAAGGATTGTCCGACAACTCTACAAGAGAGAGAGCATATGAGTAAAATCCTATATACTTCGGTAGTAAGATATATAATTTACATCATGACATGTACGAGATCGGATATTACCTGCTCACTAGAAGTAGCGAGTAGTATCAATCTGATTCGATGAGAACAATTAGAAGGTTGTAAAAACTATCCTTAAGTATTTAAGAAATACTAAGGATCAATGACTCATTTATGAGACTCTGACTTAAAACTTATAGGATATACTGATTCTAGTTTTCAATCAAATCGTGATGACAACAAAAGTGTGTCAGATTATATATTTATCCTAAATGATAGGGCGATTTGCTAAAAAAGTTTCAAGTAACACACTATAGCCGATTCTGTTTATGAGGTAGAATATATTACGGTATCTGAAGCTACCAAGAAAGTTGTTTGGTTGCGAAAGTTCATCAGCAAGCTTGGAGTGGCACCCTCCATTGATGGTCCTGTCATGCTATATGTGACAGCACGAAAAATATAGCTCAAGCAAAAGAATCAAAGTCTCATCAGAGAACCAAATACATTTGCATCGCTATCACCTTATTCATGAGATCATGGATCGAGGTGATGTCGAGCTTCAAAAGATCGATAGAAAAAAAAAATTTTGACTGACCTATTTACTAAAGTCTTCGAAATCAAGAAGTTCAATGATCACAAATGAAAGATAGGTATTAGATACTGTTCTAATTGACTTTAGTTCTAAGTGGAAGTTATAAAAAAATATGTCCTAAAATCAATCGTCTATTTACAAATGATTGCGCTCTTTATAAATTATATATGAATTATAAATTAATAAAAATTATTTGATAATTTCATCATAAATTTTGCATCTTCCTTATTGAACTCTTATATTATGATGAAGTCCTTAGAACTATATTTTAATTGATAAAAAAGGATTTATCGAATAGTTCTTAAACTTATTCATGACCAAATGATACGTTTTTATTAGGATGATAATATTTATCAAGTATAGATCATTGTATGCCATATGAGTTGGTTGTCCTCGTAACTAAGGAGTGTGGAGACACTGACATGGCATGCAGGTGAAATATAGGAGTATATTTTACTAAACATGACCAAACTATGGAGCACTCTGCTGTTAAGAGCTGCTCACGAAGGATATGGGTATAAGTATCCTTCCGATCTGAGATCACCATGATGACTTACAAGCAACTCACTGTACTTTGATGTCAGACTATCTGTATTTCTAATACAGTGACAGAAGATTTTTAGCATAGTCAAATACTTGTGAAGTCTATGTGTGAGTTAAGATGTGATTGACCGCTTCTGATTTCAGGAGTTAATGCTACAATGTGTTTCAATTTAGTAAAACCTTGGCCAAGATAATCCGTATGAGGAGTCACAGGATTTATAAAGTTGAGACACAAATCTTATGTACTGATCAAGAGTTGACAGTTTAACTCTGAAGTCATCTTGAGCATTGAAGGTCAAAGGGATGAATTATACGATAACCATATGACAAGAATTCTTGAATGTTGCTTTGCAATCATTTGGTCTATCCGAACATTAGATATCATTGCTAAATGGTTACTTCGATTAGTACAAAAATTTATTCCTGTGCTATCGGCTTAGGTTCGAACCTATGGGGTCTCACACAATAGAAATTTCTGTCTAATTAGATGGCTGATCAATGATTATGAATTGTTCAAGTATATAATCATCAATATGATTGATGATTGACCTTATGCAAAAGTTGTGATGAAATAATTTACTAATAGTTAGTGAATTATAGGAAGATTAATTGGTAATTAGATTGCTAATTAATTCAATTTGATTGAGCATTAAGGTTTGGATCAAGTCTAATTGAATTGGATTCAATGAAGTTTGACCTAATTAGGTTATAAGATGACCTAATTCCTAAGGACGATTTATTCTTGATTTGATCAGGTCTTGAGCTTGATTAAATTCTGATTTGATTAGGATTTAATTGAGTAAATAAGGTACCTAATTGGATTAGGTTCTTGCTACTCTATTTGGGTCTAACCAAATTGGATTTGGTTGAAACCAAATTGCATCAAATTCGAATTCAAAATGGTTTGAATTCTCTCCCTTGCACCTACCTTATCCATGCCCATTGATCCTTCATGCAAATTCTACATTTGCATGAAGATTTCTTATGCCAAAAGAGGATTGTCGCACTTTCCTTTACACCCATGTGGATTAGGATTAGCTTTGTTTGTGTTTGAATTCAAATTCAACTTGAATTTTGAATTCAAGTTTGAATTAAGTTCAAATCAAACTACCTAATCCTATTTCTCTTATCCACTCCTTTGATGCCAAAAATAAATGAGATTCATTTTCGGCATGCAAAAGGTAGAGAAGAGGATTTTTCATCGAGACAAATAGTGGGAGGGCGTGAGGCTTTCTGGGCATGGGTTATTTCTCAGCCGTGGTGTTTTGGCATGGGTTCCCTAGGGTTTTGTCTAGGGTATTGGGAAGAGAAAAATAGAGAGAAAGGAGTTTCTTCTATTCACTTTCATCCACCACCTCTTCTTCCTCCACTAACATTTTTCTTCATCCCCTGAAAGAATTTAAGAGATCAAAGGAAGGAGTTCGTTCTTCCATCAAGTGGTCTTTACAAGGAGCTAGCACTCCAGAGAGATCGATCGGATCAGAACTTTATATGGATACTCATGGAGGTCGGACGATCTGTGCAACTGCTATGCGACTAGAAAAACCACAAGTCCATAAAAATCAGCTACAGTGATCTTCGACCCATGATCAAGTGATGAGATTAGATCTCGACTTCTTGTAGATATGATCTACTCCTTTAGATATGATCTACCTATATTGATGTGATCAATACTTATTAGATTTTAGATTATGCATGTTGTTTATGTCAAATAATCTTTAGTAGGTAGTTTTTAGATCTGATCTAATGCATGCTTAGTAGATTAAATTGTTTAATCTAGTTTATTTTCTCTAATTTTTTTAAAAATATATATATAAAACTATCTGTGTTTCCTTCAAGTGGTATCAGAGCAAGGTTGCATGACATGAATATATATGCTATCAAAAATTGATTTCATATATATATGAAATGTATTGTATAGTTTACTTTTCTTAGTAGCCAAGTACTCAGATTGAGTTTATCACCATGGCGATCCGATCATAAGAGAAAGTAGGGATTAAAGTCTCTCTTTTGTCCAATCGACGGATTCTCTTATGGCATGTAGAGGTGCTGATGATCATCAATGCAAAGAGTCTGACTCACAGGTTAAAAGAAAAAAATTAAGAGTAAATCGGACTCAAAATAAATTTCAAATAAAATCCAAAAGTCAAAAAAAAAAAAGAAAAAAAATAACCGCATGGTCTGCCGCGTGGTGCATGGACCAACCCACTACGTGATCCATGCATGGTGCAAAGGAATAGGAGCCTCTGATCTTTTATCACAGCTCACAGAGTGGTGTTCGGGCATGGTGTTCACGGGCGTAGTGCGTTTGCAGGTTCAGGCATGACGATGGCGATCGGATGATGGGCGTGCTTCAAGCGAGGTCTTCAAGTGGTCTTGAGAGAGCGGGTCTGAGCGGATTCAAACGACGTGGTGACGTGCTTGATATGCGGAATGGGTCCTAGGTGGCTTAAGCGGGCTTGCCTGAGATGCAAACAGAGAGTGAATGCATGAACGTGTGGCCTAAGACGCACGATGGATGCAGAAACAAGCTGGCAAGAAGTCCTATTCCAAGAGAAATCAAGAGATTGAACATGTCTAGGACTTAGGGGATTTTGGAGGCTACAAAAAGGACCCAGGCATATAGAAAAAAAGCATCCAAGGAGAGAGTAGAAGCGGGCAAAAAAGAGAGGCAAGCGGTAGCAGAATTTTTTTTTTCTTTTCTAGTTATTGTTTTTGTCATAGCCCAAAACCTAGCCCAAGCCCAAGCCCATACCGTCGAGACCCAAGCCCAAAAAAAAAAAAAAATAGAGGAAAAACCGGAAAGAAGACTCCCGATAGGAGTCTTCTTCTCCGGCGAGACCCGGGCGAGATCGGAATCCTAGGACCTCTCGGAGTCCTAGGGTTCTCTATAAAAGGACCTTTCCCTCCCTTGAAGCTGATCATCGGTCTTCTTTCCCTCTTTTCCTCTCCGATTTTCTCAAATTAGAGCCGTGGATCCTTACTTCATTTTCACCGTGATTGCTCACCGACGAGGTCACCGGAGGTCGAGGTGAGTTCCCTTCTCTTCCCCTCTTCCTTCCCTTCCTTCCGTACCCTTGCGCGCGGCTGCCGGCGACGGGAGTCGCCGATTTTCGGTCAGAAAAGGGACCTCTGTTTTGATCTTTTTTTTTCATGAATTTTTCGGTGCCGGCGATCGCAATCGACCACCGGCCATGCTCTTCCGTGACCGGGGGAGTGGCCCCCCTCTGCCGCCGACCTCTGTCGTGGCGGCCGCGGCCTGAACGGCCCGACAAAGGAGGGGACTACCATCCCCTGTTCGGCTTGGAAGAAGCCCGAGAAGAAAAGAAAAAGAAGAAAAAGAAAAGAAAAGAAAAGAAAAAGAAGAAAAAGAGAAAAAGAAAAGAAAAGAAAAGAAAAAGAAGAAAAAAAAGAAGAAAAAAAAGAAGAAAAAGAAGAAAAAGGGAAAAAGAAAAGAAAAAAAATAATAAAAATAAAAATAAAAATATATATATATATAAATAAATAAATAAATAAATAAAAATGATGAGAGAGAGAGTTTTTCTCTCTTCTCCTCTTCTTTCAGTCTGAACCCTTATTTCTCTCTCTAGAATTGAACTTTCTCTCTCCATTTTCTCTCTTTAAAATTTTCTCTCTCTAGATTATTTCTCTCTCCTGATCGATTTTTCTTTCTAAAAGTTATTCCTCTAGGATTAGCATAGTGGAAGGCTTCATTTGATGATTTTGATCGAGTTTAGAGAAGAGTCTGATTTTAAATGAGATTTTTGATTTTGGGATTTGTTAGATTTAATTTTGAATTAAAATTAATATAAAAATATAATTTTGGATAATAGGCATGGAAGAATCTCCTAAAGTTAGTCGATCTATTCAATCAGTGCTCCGTGAAAGGTAAGTAATGAATCATCTTCTCGAGATATTTCATATTTATTCTGACAATAAATAATTATTCTCTAAAATTATGCATGATTTATGAAATTATGTTTTGAAAGAAAAGTATTTTTGAAATATTATGGTATGCCGATTATGAACACGTTCAGTGAAAAATTATGGTATATTATGATACAAAGTGTATTGATACAGATTGGATTTATGCTCTCAGCCTAACTATGTTTCAGTGGGCCCCGCCAATGGGGATTATACGTTGGTACTCAGTGGACCCTGCCAGTGGGGGTTGTGCGCTGGTGTTTGTGGACCCTGCCAGTGGGGTTGTGCGCTGGTATTCTGTGGATCCTGTCAATGGGGGTTAAACGTTGGTCATAGTCGAGGCTGTTGAGTTACGAGTATTTTGAATCGAATCGGATTTATGATTATATTATATGTGAATATTTGAAAATATTTGATTTGTATTAAATCAGTATGAAATATACTCTTATGTTTATTTGCAACATTATTCTTGAAAATTATATAGTATCTGAATTGTCTAGTTGAGATATTTGTTACTTACTGGGCTGTCTAGCTCATTACCTTTCTTTCTATTTTTCAGATTCAGATAATTAATTTCGAGCGTGGGAAGAAATATGGGGACAGAGCTTTTAGAGGCGAGATTTAGCATTATCAACTTCATTGAATTTAGACTTATTGTTTTATTGTTAGTAAAATTTTATTGGATGTAAGACATTTGATTTAAATTACTTGAATCAAAGTTGAATAATAATTATTTGAATTTATTCCGCTGTTATGCATTGATATCGTGATAAGATGCCTTGCATGCTTATGGAGAGAGTTCTTCATAAGTATGCGGCGGTTGCCGCGACCCTCGATTCATAATTTCGGGTCGGGGGTGTGACATTTTAGGCTTTGGGAGAAAGGGGAGAATATGGAGGAAGTGTTAGAGATCTCTATGCGTGGCTAAACTCCTCTAACTTGAGAAGATGATGAAGCCTATAAAGGGTTCTTATTTTCTTTTTGTATTTAATTTTTATATAATAAAATTATACTTTTATTTCATATATTTTTATTTTTCTAAGGTATTGATTAAGCGTGCATGGCTTATAACCTCTACAGACGTACCGTGATCTTTGGATATGGTACGTACCTAGGAGAGATAGATCATCATATGTTAGATTAAACTTTATATCTTGTAATTAGATTTAGATAGTTTATATTCTAATTAGATGAGCTGTGATCTATGGATATGGTCCGTACCTCATAGAGATAAACTATACTAATATCCTAATCATAAGTATTATTATTGTAATATAAAAAAAGTAGAAAATATAATCTATTTTGCATGATGGATTCGAGATTCCTGGGTTATCTCTCTGACTTGCGTTCATTTATAAATTACTTTACAGTTACAGTTTAATTCTTGCTGTTTTATTTTTAATTTTTTTCACAATCAACTCTCTTTTATTACTTTTTCGTGAAATAATTACCCTAGATCTCCGAGAATACGATCCCAACTCATCCTATCTATATAGTTTGAGTTAGATTTTATTTTTGACCACCTACGATAATGATCATTAGTCAATCCAGTCTCAGAAATGAGCTGACTAAGCTACTGAAACTGCTCTATCCTGGCTAACTGCTTTTTTGGCTTGCTCTCTTGTTCCCTTGGCCTTTTCTTTATATTTTCAAGGCTTGGGAACACTACACCTGCACTCACATTCTTCACCTTGGTGCTTCAAAATCCTTGTGAACTCAGCTACATCCTTCAAACCCATCAATGCCACACATGTGCCAAAGCTATCCTGAGGAAGAACCTTTGTAAGTGCATCCAATTGGTTCTCCTTTATATGAACTTTTACCAGTCTCACTTCACCTTCCTCCACCAGCTCTCTGATCCTGTGGTACCTTGCGTCTATATGCTTTGTCCTAGCATGATAGACTGAATTCTAAACTAGATGCAAGGCACTCTAATTATCACTGTGAAGTACCGTTGTCTTCTGCTCAACTCCCACCTCTTCAATCAGTCTTTTAAGCCAAAGACCCTTCTTCACTGCCTTTGTGATCCCAATATACTTGGCCTCTATGGTAGACAAGGTCGTGATTAGTTGAAGGGAAGATCTTCAAGAAATCGGCCCACCATACATGCTGAAAACATAGCCAGTGGTTAACCTCCTCGAGTCCCGATCACCTACAGAGTCAGCATCCATAAAACCTTCCAGAGGATCTGAAACATCACCTGAATCACCAAACATCCTCCCACATCCTCCTTGCTGCTCAAAAGTCAGACCCGGGCTTCGGATTCCTTGTAGATACCGAAGAACCCACTTCAGTGCCTTCCAATGCTCTTTTCTAGGATTGGTCATATATTTGCTCACCTGGCTCACTGCATATGCTATATCGAGCTTGCAACATACCATAGCATACATCACACTCCCCACGATACTAGCATAGGGAACTCTTTCCATGTACTCTTTCTCTTCCTCTGTTTGGGGCATTGCTGCTTCAAAAGAGCCATGTGACTAGCCAAAGGTGTTCCAACTAATTTGGCCTTGTCTATCTCAAATTTCTCCAACACCTTGCTGATGTATCCTCCCTATGATAAATGAAGAATACCTCTACTCCTATCCTGATAAATCTTCATGCTGAGAATCTTCCTAGCTGGACCTAAGTCCTTCATCTCAAACTCTGAAGAGAATGCACCTTTCAGCTTATCCATTACTTTGGCACTCCTGCTGGCAGCATATCATCCACATACAGAAGTAAATACAGAGCATCATCCTCATCCACATCTTTGACATAGAGACAGCTGTCATGTTTACATCTAACAAATTCAAGGTTCAGGATAAAAGCATCAAACCTTTTGTACCACTGATGGGGGGACTGCTTTAGTCCATAAAGAGATCTCTTGAGTAAACACATCTTTTTTTCCAATCCAGATTGAATGAAACCATCTGATTGCTTCATATAGATCCTCTCCTCTAGGTTTTCATGTAAGAATACCGTCTTCACATCTATCTACTTCAATTCCATATCATGTAGAGCTACAAGCGATAGCAACACCCGGATTGAAGCATGACGCACCATCGGAGAGAATACCTTAGTGTAGTCTACTCCCTCTCTCTAAGAGGACCCCTTTGCAACAAGCTTTGCCTTGAATCTGACTCCATCTTGCTTTGAAGGTGCCTCCTTTCTAGTGAACACCCATTTGGAGTCAATGGGCCGAGCACCTCTAGGTAGATCCACCAGTTTCCATATCTAATTTTTCTTGAGTGGCTCCATTTCCTCCATCATGGCTTGCATCTATGACTCCTTGTCTACACTCTATATGACCTCTGTATAGGTTACTAGATCTTCATTAGCACTGATGAGAGCATATGAAATAGTCTCATTAATGCCATACCTGACTGATCTACGGATGGTATGCTTGGGCTTGTGCATTGCCACTCGCACTAATGCATTCCTTCCATCGGATGTCTATGGCTCCTTCTACACCTCCATCTAAATAGCTAGCTCTCCATACTAGTGAAGAAAAAAATTTGATTCAGGATTAGATCATTAGGGAGTATCTAAAAATTTTTCTATAATAAGCTAACAAAGATTTTATCTTTTACCTGATACGTAGTAGAATATAAATCAAATCCAAAAAAATTTCTTGAATCTGAAGCCTCGCAATGATTTGAATGTACAAATCTTCTACTTTGCACGCACGTCAGGCTTTGCAGAAAAATAGGATCAAGCTTCAGATCATCGTACCATCTCAAAGCAGCAAGGAGGGAAGGAAGAAGATCTTTGGTGTGATGCCTCATGAAAGAATAATGCCCTACAATCCAATCGCATATGGGATGCGATAGGATGTTTATTGTAATTTATCTTCTAAACTTATGTAATTGACATTTATATTATTAATAAAATAGATATTTTTGATTCATTATATGCTGCGTCTTATTAATTTTAAGATTATAATGAATCCCATAGGTCTGAGCAATGATTTTAGGGTCGTGATGAGATCACGCCAGTGAGACCTAATTCCTTAATAGTCCTAACCTAAAATATTCTTAGTCATTGATATATTGAGTCAGGGATCAATAATACCGGTAAGACCGGCATGTCCTATGTATGCTTAGAAATGAGGGTGGTTGATCTCACAACCACTTGTATGGTAACACTAATACAAGGATATGGATGCTCATCAGAGAATGAGTTCACTGAATTAACCTATGAGAGAATATCAGATGGAGTCTTATTTACATGTCAATTGATAATTCTCTAGTGGGAGTTGTATAAGTGATCCTTAGACCTGAGGTCACTATGATACCTTGTGTACATGGATCCATATTTTGATTCACTACCTAACTTGATTCTTTGATCTTTGTATGGGATGTTTTGGATATGGTGAAGTGTGCATAGAGGTTGTGAGTAATTAATAAAGAATCAGTCACTCCTAATAAGGGGAGCAAACATCCTATGTGATCTTATAGGTCGTTGATTTAGAAGTCTTTGGCCAAAGCAGGATGATAATTAGAAACAAATTTTTAATATATCATCACCTTCAGATCGAGATACATAAAGATAAGTGATTGGGTTTGACATATTTTTATGCCCACAGCTCATCTGAAATATTGTTTGACTGAAGGATTGAATTACAAGAAAACTTGCCACTGAAGGGTATTTTGATAATTTTTCATCAAAATTTTAAATCTTTTAGATAGTCATGATACATTGCTAGATGTCAATCTTGACTTGTAGATTCATCAAAATTAAAAAAGTTTAATTCTGCAGTCAATTTGAAAGAGTCCAAGTTGATTGGAACTCTTTGGATGACCTAATCTCATCGGATTAGGGTTACGTCGAAAGTCTTGGTCCACTACTGGCTAGATTTGGAACCTAATGGGTCACACACTTTAAAATTTAGCCTTAATCTAATTTAATTAAAATTTAATATACATTATATGGGTTAATTTGATATGCTAGTACATTGTATTAACCTATGTTCCTAAATTGGTTTGATTCAAAGTTTTTGAGCTAACCTAGACTAGTTGCCTTTGATTCAATGGGATTGGGTCAATTTAAATTGGAACCTTATCCAACTTGGATTAGTTTCAAGTGGAGAAGGACTCCTCTATATCCACCAAAAGCCATAGCAAAAAATAAATGCCGCCCACCCCTTATCTGCATGTGAAATGAAGAGTCCTTCTTAAAGAAGGCTCTTAACTATTACGCGTTGTCATAATTTTCCAACCAGATCTCCTATGATTTAAGGGTAATTTAATGTGAAATTTTTATGGCATGTAGAGAAAGAAGAGTCCTTCTACTACAAATATCTGATGTACCAAAAATTTATATGGTGAATTTATTCACCGCATGAGAAGATGGAGCACCAAAGGTTGGCCTTCATCCCATGTGACGTCCCTTGGTTCCCTCTTTATATGGAATGCCTCACTTAGTTTCTTGCTGAGATTTTGTATTTAAACTAGAGACTAGGGATGTGAAAATCATAGAAAAAATTTTGGAAAAAATCTAAGAAAAAGGCAAGGGAAAATTGAGTGGCAAAAGTTGCAAAAAGGATGGTGAGATTTTTAGCAAGTGTTGCTAGTGTGTCCTAGGGTTTGATTTTTTCATGTGTTGGAGCTAAAAATCAAATCTTAAGTTGTGTGATATCTGAAAAGTATCTTCTTGGTATCATTTAGTGGTAAGATCGAAAGTAACTGAGCTTTGACACGATCGTACTGCAAATTCGAAGCCGATAGTATTTTTAAGAAGACAAGGCTACAACAACGCATCGATTGGGAAGGACCTTAGCCAACTTCTGTGTGGATCACCGTTGGAGGACTTCTACCTTGGAGTCTCATGAAGAACACCAATATGTCATTTTTTATTTTGGTGAAAGTATAAAATTCTATCTCCTTTGCATGCTTGGTTTTGTTTTATTGATATCAGCAAGGCGATTCTAGGGTTTGGATTCTGGCTTGATAGTTTTATTTGATAAAGCTGTTGATTTGTATGATTTTAAAATTTTTAAAAATTACTTTCTACTATGTGGTTGGAACCCAATAGTGGTATCAGAGCCATCCTTGTCTGATTCTATCAAACAAGTGCTAAATTGTAGCATTGCATTGTTCTTGTTCATATATCCCGCCAAAAAAATGTTGCATTGATTTTTTAGCATCAGTCCTTTATACTCAAAATTATTTTTGATTTTATTTATACCATGATGTTAAATTTTAATTATTAGATGATAATTTAGAATTTTTGTTATCATGGTAGCTTGATGCTTAAATTGATGCATGGTTAAGGGTGTTATGCATGCCTAATATGATTAGGGGTTGTTTTATTTTTCTATATGCTTGTCATATGTTATGACTTATATTACACCCTTATTTGATTTTTGGCATGATAATAAGATTGCTATTATGAATAGTTGAAGCATGTCAAATTGCATAATTTGTAGTGTATATTTTATGTAGTTGTAGTTATGATGTACTGAGATCAGTTTAAAGTCTCTCATTAAAATTCTATTAAGTTGTAATGTTGAGATTTACTTTCAATTCTAAAGATGAATTCTTTAGATCAATTGGTGTCGAGAAAAATGTGAAAGGTGGTTTTCTAATTAGGTCCATATGCTGGCCTGACCAGCTCTGTTGGTGTCTAGAAAAGCTACGGAGAGCCTCCCACCTACTTATCTGGCCAATTTTATCTTATTAAATTTTTGACTTAGATTGATTAGTGAGGTAGACATTACAAGGGCCTTCCTTCAAACTTGATTGATAGAGTATATCAAGATCTTAGTGAGCTTGTTGTGCTATCCACAAGGCTTACTATAGAAATTGACATGATGTTGATCAAGTGCATATTGATGCTTATGGCATATTTGAATAGTGTTGTTTTGTGTGCTATCCACAAGGGCAGTATTGTTTGGATATGACCATATAGGATTGAAGGATCAACTTAACTAGAACACTATAGTTTGTTATGCTATCCACAAGGCTATATATTATCTAGAGGTCAGAGAGAAAGATGTTGAGAATTGTAGAGGTATAATTGGTAAAGAGTTACCTACTCTTGAACTTATGAATACTGGTTGTGCTATGCACAAGGTGTTTGTGAGGAATAGAGATCTCAACCCCATTAAGAGACATTAGTATGTTTCTCGATTTTCATATTTGAGGGGTATGAAGTTCGATAAAATAGTGAGAGACACAATTAGATAAAAATCCTAGTCTAATTGTGAATGTCATCATGATTCATCCACTTATGTTGTGTTCTTGTTGTTGTAGATTAACTACTCACATGGTATCCTCACTTTCACTTAGAAGTATCCTAGATGTAAATAAGTTGACCAGACCTAAATATGTCAACTAGTTAAGGAACTTAAGAATTATTCTCACTCAAGAGAAAGTCTCTTACATTTTAGATACACCTGCTCCAGATTCTCTTGGGGAAGATGCTTCCGAGGAGGATAGGGCCGCATACAAGATGTGAAAAGATGATAGTGTGACTGTCAAATGCATCATGCTTGCCTCCATGAGCAATGAGCTTCAGAGATAGCATGAGAATATGGATGTTCTCTCTATTTCTCTTAATCTTAAGTAGCTATATGGGGAATAAAGTCGAACTGCTCGATATGAGATATCGAAGCAGTTGTTCCGTGCCCGTATGACTGAAGGTTCTTCCATGCAAACATATATCCTAAACATGATTGATTTGATCACTCATCTGGATAACTGGATTTTGCCATAGATGGTGAACTGAGCCAGGATTTGATTCTGTAGTCTTTCCCTGACTCCTCTTAGTTTGTTATTAATTATCATATGAACAAACTGAACATAAGCCTACCTGAACTGCTGAATATGTTGAAAATAGCAAAGAGCCATTTCAAAGGTGAAAAGGCTCAGGTCCTTCATGTTGGTAAGATCAGCAAGAAGAAGGCAAAGAAAGGTTCTAAGAAAAAATTGAACCCTAAGGCTGCATCTCCAAGAAGAAGGCGAAGAAGGTCTCCACCAAAGGTACTTGCTATCACTGTGGCAAGGGGGGCCACTGGAAGAAAAATCACAAAGAGTACCTTGCAACTGTGAAACTGGCAAATATTGCTAAAGGTTTGTATGTGATACAAATTAATTTATCATTAAGTACTTCAATATCAGATTCTTGGGTATTGGATACCGCCTGTGGTTCACACCTATGCAAATTATTGCAGGATCTACAGAAAATAAAGAGTTAATAATGTGACTTCGAGCTATTCGGTGCTAGTGGAGAATCCATTCAGGTCGAAGCCATAGGAACCAGAATTTTGAAGTTACCTTCGGACAAAGTTTTGAAACTGAAGACCTATTATTATATTTCTAATATTGTTAGCAATATTATTTTAGTACCATTGTTATTAGAACAAGATTTTGAAATAAATGTAAAGAACAATGGTTGTTCTATTTATTTTTCTAATAAATATTATGGAAGTACTTTTATTGATAATGGTCTTTTATTTTTTTTACTTAATGATAATATATTTCATATTGATAATATGAAGAAAAGAAAGAGAGAGGATGTGAATGTCACATACCTCTGGCATTGCCGACTGAGTCAAGGATTAACAAGTTATTCAAAGATAATTTTTTTGATTCTTATGATTATGAATCATATGAAACTTGTGAATCTTATCTCATGAAAAAAATGATCAAGACTTTGAAGGAAAAAAAATTACCTTTTTCCTTGTAGGATCTTTCAGATCTAATGAGATCTGGGGCGAAATATTTTTAAAAATTATCTTACTTTATTTCAAATCTAAGGTTTATTAGATCTATTTCTTATTATATGATATTTAATTTAAAATTAAATCTAAAACTTGAGGATTAAAGAAATACCTCTAGGGTAACTAGATTATCCTGTAGATGATCACAGCAACGCCCGAGGTTCTAAAATAGCCATGCAGTCGTCTGGCCTCTACTAGTATCTACTCAAGTAGGATCTAGATCATCTTCTCCTTGCGAATCTTTGCTCCAAAAATCAGATATGGATCTAATCTGGAAGATCTTCAAAAGATCTTCTAAAGCTGGAGCAGCAGCTTCTCGACAAATCCCTGCAGCCTTCTGATTAGGGAGCCACCACGCCTTGGACAAGCACCAGATGGATGCCCAACTTCTTGGATGTGAAGAGGGGAGAGAGAAGACCAAAGGGGGCATGGAGAAGTAGAGGGATATCAGGTTTTTCCTAGCGATTGAGTAGAAACTCAAAACCCTAGGCGCGGACAGGGTTTAAATAGATCCTGCTGTCCCATGCAGTGCCACATCATTCGACCAATCAAAAAATTTTAATTAATTCTGAAAAAATTTTGATTGATGGAGTGATATCATCTGATCATATCAGATAAGAACCCCACCAAACCCTCCTACTATTGGCACCAACACTGGATAAACATAGTGAGATTGGTGCCCAACAGTTTGAGTCGATTAAGGCATAGAGTCCTCATCTCATGGGACTCTATCCTTATCCACTTGGGGTGCACGCCCAATCTGATCTTGATGCCCACTTTGAGGTCTAATTTAGTAGGTGGACAGTCTATAAAAACTCTCCAATGACCTCTTACCAAGTGGCCTTCAGTTTAAGATCCATAAGTCAATGTTTGATCGATGTCCTAAAACAAAAATGGCAGGTGACAGAAATTGATAGGTGTTGTCTTAAATTCATCTCATAAATTAAGACAAGACTTTTTTGAGCTAGACTGGCTCTAGTCAGACTGAGAGAAACTTCTCAAGGTTCTCTGATGAGTCAAATCATATTTGCCTCAGTCGAGATAAAAAAGATTACACGAGAAGAAAGTTAGGCTCAATCGTGTGCTAGCACGATTTTCTTGAACCTAATTGGATCTAATCCAAATCAATCGAACTGGGCTAGCTCAATTGATGATATCTAAACCCTAACTCTTATTTGTGTGACCCAGTTAGGTTCATTTTCGTATGGTAATGAGACATGTCATGATCTCATCATCGACATCATCGAAACTCCTTTCGATAGACCAGAACTCTTCTGATTCAGACAATTTAGAATGTTCGATCATCAATATCATTCTAATTGCTTCCAAAATCCACCAGTGACACCTAACAGTATATGGTGGCAACCCATCAGAAATGAAGACGAACCTCTCAGTGCAGCTACCTGTGTGATTGAGTTCTTTTATCATGAGTCCCGACTGAATTAGGGTTAAGGTGAACTCGTCAAACCCAACATCAGTATATGAATCAATCGATCGATCCGAGTCTGATGTGAAACCCCAATGAAATTTTTTTTCCATTATTTCACTCTGCCATGGCCATGGGCTTAAAGACTCGATCTTTCAATCATCATAGGACTACTCTTCTCATCTATCGAGGTTGATAGATCCCATCTTGGTGTAATCTGGTTCTTACAATGAATATGCTACAGCCAACATACACCTCAGGATTTCGAATGGCTAGGAGATCGAGTTGAAAATTTAAGGTATGAATTTACATAACTACTAACTCAAAGGATGTATCACAGACCAATGTACACAATGTGATAGAAGAATAACTCATTTATTGATTTATAATCAAAATTATAATTTGCCCTTAGATTTGTACAGAATGTGTCGGCCAATCTGGCATCTAGGGCACACGTCTAACACTAACAGACTCTATTTACTGGATATGAAGAAAGGGCAAGTGACATATTGGACCTTGTATATACTGATGTATGTGGTCTGATGTTGACTCTAACCAGAGATGGATACTCATACTTCATCATATTTACTGATGATAGATCTAGGTTTGGATATGTGTATTTAATGAAATATAAATCTGAAGTCTTTGACAAATTTAAAGAGTATCAAAAAATGGTTGAGAAATAAACTGATAAAAATATTAAAACTTTTCGATCTGATCGAGGAGGAGAATACTTGTCTAGTGAGTTTCTCAATTATTTGAAATAATATAGAATACTTTCTCAATGGACACCTCCTTATACTCCACAATTAAATAAAATTATGGAGAGGAAGAATTACACCTTATTTGATATGGTGCGGTCCATGATGTATTTCACGGATCTTTTGATATCTTTTTGGAGATACGCCCTAGAGGCTACAGCGTATATCTTAAATAAAGTACCTTCCAAATCTATTTCTAACATTTCATATAAAATATGAAAAGAAAAAAGACCCAATCTTAAGTATCTTAGATTTAAGGTTGTCCGACTTATGTGAAAAATGTTAATGGACATAAGCTGGATGCTAGATCAAAAAAATGTAGGTTTGTAGGTTATCCCAAGGAGAGTATAGGATACTACTTTTACAATCCTTCTCAAAAAAGATATTTATTGGTAGGCATATCGTATTCTTGAAGAAAGAGTTTATCTAAAAAGGAGGTAGTGGGAGGTCTATTGAACTTGAGGAAGTTCAAAATCTATAATCTATCTAGGATTCATCAAATAGTTTTCAACCAAATGTGCCCATTATTAAGGCATAGCCACTACACACACCTCGTCTCCGAAGGTCGAGTAAAGTGTGTAGTGTACCACTCAGGTATGGGTTTGTCATTGAGAATGACAATACAACCCACATCATTGAGAATGATGATCCTATGAGCTATTCGAAAGCTGTCATGAGTAGTGACTCTGACAAGTGGCTTAATGTCATGAAATTCGAAATGGACTCTTGTATGCCAACCAAATATAGACTTTGGTTGATGCGCCTGAGGGTGTGACCCCAATAGGCTGCAAATGGTCTTCAAAAAAAAGATTGGAGTAGATGGCCAGGTAGAGACCTATAAGGCCAGGCTGGTGGCAAAAGTTTCAGACAAAAATAAGGTGTTGATTATGAAAAAATCTTTTCACCAGTAGCCATGCTCAAGTCTATTCGGTTATTACTTACTATAGCAGCATACCATGACTATGAGATCTGACAGATGGACATCAAGACTACCTTCCTCAATGAAAATCTTGAGGAAGAAGTCTACATGACTCAGCCAGAGAGATTTGCCTCTGGTGGGAGAGCAAATCAGATATGCAAGCTGAATAGATCCATATATAAATTAAAGCAAGCATCGAGGAGCTGGAACATCCATTTTGATGAGATAGTCAAATTGTTTGGCTTCATCAAAAATATGAATGAACCTTGTGTGTATAAGAAGAATGATGGGAGTGTTATTGTCTTCTTGATCTTGTATGTGGATGACTTACTGCTCATTGGAAATGATATCTTGATGTTGTAATCGATTAAGACTTGACTATCATAAAAGTTTTCTATGAAAGACTTGGGTGAAGCATCCTATATACTTGGTATAAAGATCTATAGGGATAGATCGAAAGATGCTAGGCTTGTCCAATCTAGGTACATTGACCTTGTGTTGAAGAGGTTCCACATGGAGAAAAGTAAAAGAGGTTACTTGTCCATAAGTCATGGCATACAACTCTCTAAGAAGATATCTCCTAAGACAGCTGAAGAGAGAAATAGAATGAGTTCTATTCCTTATACTTCGACAGTAGGATCAATAATGTATGCTATGTTATATACTAGACCTAATATAGCTTATGTTTTGGGCATTGTAAATAGATTTCAGGCTGATCCCAGAGAGGATCATTGGAAAGCTGTAAAAAATATACTCAAGTACTTGAGAAGGATTAGAGATATTTTTCTAATATTTGGTGGATCTGATTTAAAATTGAAAGGTTATACCGATTCTAATTTTCAATTTAATCCGGATGATAGTAAATCTATATCTGGATATATGTTCACCTTATATGGTGGTGCAGTAAGTTAGAAAAGTTTCAAATAGCAAACTGTTGCTAACTCAGTCACTGAGGCTGAGTATATTACTGCAAGTGAGGCTGCTAAAAAACCGTCTGGATGAAGAAATTCATCACTGAGTTGGGTGTGGTTCCAGGGATTGAACAACTAGTGCCCCTTTATTGTGACAATACTGGGCAGTTGCTAAAGCCAAAGAACCAAGGTCTCATCATAAATCCAAGCACATCCTAAGATGGTTCCATCTCATTCAGGAGATAGTCGAAAGATGCGATGTGATCGTAGAGCGAGTTGACACCAAGAACAATATAGCGGATCCGTTCACTAAGGCCTTGTCAATGCAACAGTTTGACCACCACCTTGATAGCATGGGTATCAAGTATAGGGGCGATTCGCTTTAAGTGCAATGGGAGATTGAAAGAATAATGTCCTATAAGCCAATCGCATATGGAATGCGATAAGGTGTTTATTGTAATTTATCTTATAGATTCATGTAATCGATATTTAAATTATTAATAAAATAGATATTTTTGATTCATTATATACTGCATCTTATTAATTTTAAGATTATAATGAACCCCATAGGTCTGGACAATAGTTTTAAGACCGTGATGAGATTACACCAGTGAGATCTAATTCTTTGATAGTCCTAACCTAAAATATTTCTAATCGTTGGTATATTGAGTCAGAGATCAATGATACCAGTAAGACTAGCATGTCCTATGTATGCTCAGAAATGAGGATGATTGATCGCACAACCACTTATATGGTGACACTAATACAAGGATATGGATGCTTATTAGAGAATGAGTTCACTGAATTGACCTATGAGAGAATATCAGATGGAGTCTTATTTACATATCAACTGATAATTCTCTAGTGGGAGTTGTGTAAGTGATCCTTAGACTTGAGATCACCATGGTACCTTGTGTACATGGATCTATATTTTGGTTCACTACCTAACTTGGTTCTTTGATCCTTATGTAGGGTGTTCTGGATATGGTGAAGTGTGCATGGAGGTTGTGAGTGATCAATAAGGAATCAATCACTCCTAATAAAGGGAGCAAATATCCTATGTGATCTCATAGGTCGTTGATTCAGAAATCTTTGGTCAAAGCAAGATGATAATTAGAAAAAAAATTTTAATGCATCATCAACTGAATCATCACTTCAGATCAAGATACATAAAGATAAGTGATTGGATTTGATATATTTCCATACCCATAGCTCATCTAGGATATTGTTTAACTGAAAGATTGAATTACATGAAAACTTACCACTAAAGGGTATTTTGATAATTTTTTTTTAAATTTTAAATCTTTGGATAGTCATGATATGTTAATAGATGTTAATTCTGACTTATGGATTCATCGAATTAAAAGAGTTTAATTCTGGAGTCAATTTGGAAGAGTCTAATTTGATTGAAACTCTTCGGGTGACCTAATCTCATCGGATTAGGGTTACGTCGAATGTCTTGATCCATTGCTGGCTAAATTTGATCTTAGTCTGATTTAATTAAAGTTTAATATAAATTCTATGGGTTAATTTGATATGCTAGCATATTGTATTAATCCAAGTTCCTAAATTGATTTGATTCAAAGTGTTTGAGCTAACCTAGACCAATTGCCTTTGATCTAATAAGATTGGGTTAATTTAAATTGGAACCTTATCCAACGTGGATCAATTTCCAATGGAGAAGGACTCCTCTACACCCACCAGAAGCCATGGTAAAAGGTAAATGCCGCCCACCCCTTATCTGTATGTGAAATGAAGAGTCCTTCTTAAAGAAGGCTCTTAACTATTATGCGTTGCCATAATTTCCCATCCAGATCTCCTACGATTTAATGCCAATTTAATGTGAAATTTTTATGGCATGTAGAATAGGAAAAGTTCTTCTACTACAAGTATTTGATGCACCAAAAATTCACATGGTGAATTTATTCATCGCATGAGAAGATGGAGCACCAAAGGTTGGTGCCCCTACATCCCATGTGACGTCCCTTGGTCTCCTATTTATATGGGATGCCTCACTTGGTTTCTTATTAAGATTTTGGATTGAAAATAGATATTACAATGTGGAAATCATAAAAAAAAATCTAAAAAAAATTGAGAAAAAGGTAAGGGAAAATTGAGTGGCAAAATTTGCAAGAAGTGTGGTGAGATTTTTAGCAAGTGTTGCTAGTGTGCCCTAGGATTTATTTTTTCATATGTTGGAGTTAAAAATCAAATTCTAGATTGTATGACATCTGAAGAGTATCTTCTTGATATCATTTTGATGGTTATATCAAAAGCAACTGAGCTTTGATGCGATCATACTGCAAGTTTGTAGCCGGCAGTGTTCTTGAGAAGACAAGGCTGCGGCAACGCATCCGTTGGGAAGGACCTTGGCCAACTTTCATATGGATCACCATTGGAGGACTTGTACCTTGGAGTCTCATGGAGAACACCAATGTGCCATTTTTCATTTTGGTGAAATTATAAAATTCTATCTCTTTTGCATGTTTGGTTTTGTTTTATCGATATCGGCAAGGTGATTCTAGGGTTTGGATTCCGGCTTGATAGTTTTATTTGATAAAGCTATTGATTTGTATAATTTTAAAATTTTTAAAAATTATTTTTCGCTGCATGGTCGGAACCCAATGCCTCACACCTAAAATTGGGATGCCAAAACTCTTCATGCCAAGATAGGTTGGATGCCCAAGTTCCACATGCCAAGGAGAAGAGATGCCTCTCTTCTCTTGCATGCCACCTCTCTCTCTCTCTCTTTCTCACCTTATCACACAATCTAATTTGTTGCTCCTTAGATTGATTTTGATGATTACAAAGCAGTTGAAGGGGTACTAATATTTCTCACTTGAAAAAGATGTATTGCTCTTCAGAGGCAAAATTGTAATTTTACCAAAATCTGATTTGATGGTATCAAATGATAGAACAAAAGATTTGTGATCCAATGGTGAAAATTTTATTGATTTTGGACTTATATTTTGAAAAATATGCATGATTGAAAATCATGAGTCGACCCATGAGTCGACTCATGGCACATGAGATGACTGGCACGCTGAAATTTCTGGCTGGCACAGACTTGGCACAACCTGTGAGTCAACCCATGAGTCGACCCCCAAGGCATGAGTCGACTCATGAGTCGACCTCTGCAGGTCTTTTTGCCAGTTTTACAGAACCATGGATCCCGTTATTTCTGTGATATTTTTCCACAGAGGTCGACCCATGAGTCGACCCCCAGACATGAGTCGACTCATGAGTCAACCCCTGTAACGGATTTTTCTGCAACGGCTAGGATTTAACCCGTTTTAAATACTTTTAATGCTCATTTAATGCAGTCTAACGGCTCTTTTTCAGTCTAGAATGATTTTCTCTATTTTTTAAAGCTATAAAAGAGACAAAAAGATGGGAATCAAGAAGAGATTTCAAGTAGAGAGATTTTGAAAAAGAGATTTCAAGCAAACTTTTCAGCCCTAAGCAAGAGCTCATTCAAAGTATTCAAGAAGCCTTTAATCCAAGCTCACCAACTCCTCAAGTGCACATTCAAGTCTCCAACCACCTTGAGGAAATCCAAAAAGGATCTTCTTCTCTTGAGTAAAGTATATTTAAAGTCACATTCGCTCATTAAAAGAGCTTTCTTTGTACTTATTTATGCTATTGATTGTTATTCTCATTTTGAGTTATTATTTTTATTTTGGAAGGGTTCCAAAACAAGGGAAGGTTGATCCGAACCTAGAATCGGAGTGTATTGGGTTAGCTTGTACTCAAAAATAAGTAGACTAGCTTGGAATAGCTAGAGTCAGAGTTTCCGACATTTGTATTTGGGTTGAATACAAGTTTAGTGGATTGAAATTCCTAAGTAGAAGCTTGGAGAGTGGATGTAGGTGCAAGGTTGGCATCGAACCACTATAAATCTTTTTGTTTGGTGTGTGTCTAATTGCTCTTCTTTATCTCTTCATTATTCTCTTGCATTCTTGCTCTTGCTATTAGCCTTGAATTAATTCTACTCACCCTATCTATTTAGCTTTGTCAAACATTTCTCTCAAGTCATAAGTTAAGCTTAAAATTTTTAGAAATTCAATTCACCCCCCCTCTTGGGTTGTATAGCTGGGCAACAAGTGGTATCAGAACCTGGTGCTCTAGCCCTTCTTTGATCTAAACAATCAAAGAGCCAAAGATCTATGGCAACTCAAGTCAGTACTTCTCTAGCCGAGGGGCAATCCACCAACCAACCTTCACTTTTTAATGGGTCAAATTACACCTATTGGAAAGCTCGGATGAAAAATTCATTCAAGCACTCGACTATGATATGTGGAGTATCATAGTGAACGATCCTCACACACCCACTAAAATTATAGATGGTGAGGAATCAGCCAAACCCAAGAAAGAATGGGATGAGGTTGATAAGAAGATGGCCCAATTAAATGCCAAAGCAATGAATGTTCTTTATTGTGCTTTTGATGCTAACGAATTTAATCGCATTTCTACTTCCTCATCTGCTAAAGAAATATGGGATAGGTTAGAAGTAACCCATGAGGGAACCAATCAAGTAAAGGAGTCTAAAATCAACATGCTTGGTGTTGGGTATAAAATACCCCCAGCTGAAGTCCTCCACAGAATCAACGGCTCCGCCAACAAGGCCAACTCAAAAGAAATCTCCGCCCGAGCTCCCACGGGAGCCGGACTTCATCCTCGACGACCAACAACTTCAGCTACAAGATAGCTCCGCCTGGACTCCTACGGGAGCCAGCCCCGCCGATGACTCCAACGACTGCAGACAGACTTCGTCCGGACTCCTACGGGAGCCAGACTCCTACGGGAGCCGGGCTCCACTCACGGTATCAACTGCTGGTAAGCTCCGTCCGGAATCCTACGGGAACCGGACTTCACCTTTAACTTTGATTGCAGAGGACCACGCCCGGACTCCTACGGGAGCCGGGCTCCGCTCACGGTATCAACTGCTGGTAAGCTCCGTCCGGACTCCTACGGGAGCCGGACTTCACCTTTAACTTTGATTGCAGAAGACTCCGCCCGGACTCCTACGGGAGCCGGGCTCCGCTCACGGTATCAACTGCTGGTAAGCTCCGTCCGGACTCCTACGGGAGCCGGACTTCACCTATAACTTTGATTGCAGAGGACCCCGCCCGGACTCCTACGGGAGCCGGGCTCCGCTCACGGTATCAACTGCTGGTAAGCTCCGTTCGGACTCCTACGGGAGCCGGACTTCACCTTTAACTTTGATTGCAGAGGACCCCGCCCGGACTCCTACGGGAGCCGGGCTCCGCTCTCGGTATCAACTGCTGGTAAGCTCCGTCCGGACACCTACGGGAGCCGGACTTCACCTTTAACTTTGATTAGATTACAGAGGACTCCACCCGGAATCCTATAGGAGCCGGGTTCCGCCCGCAACTTCAGCTCCGAGAGGGTTCCGCCCGGACTCCCACGGAAGCCGGACTCCACCCACGACCCCAACCGCAAGGAGGACCCTCCCGGACCTCTACAGAGGCCGGACTCCGACCACTGCCGAGCTTCAATCAACAGATCCACGCCCCCTGGCAGGTCATAATAACAACCATGATCCTGTTCCACTTCCTGTGGTGGATTCTGTGCGGCTCCATCACCCCCTGCAGCGGACCCATTACTCTCTGACAGGCTGTGTCAACGGCCATGATTCTGCTCCGCTCCTGCAGCAGGTGCTGCACGACTCCACCACTCCCTGACAACTAGCGGCAACGGACGTCGCTCCACTACCTGCAACAGGCTTTACGTGGCAGGCCATGACAATAGCCACGGGTCTACTCTACTACCCTTCGTAATAAATTCCCCTGACCATGGGCAGCCCACTACCTGGCGGTTACAAACGTCGCCATCAATCCGTTACCTCCCCCGCCTATAAAAGGGGGACCCAGATACGTTATTCTATAAGCTCATTTCTTATCTCAAAACTCTGCTAAATTCTCCATTCGAGCACTCCATTCTTGTTGAGGTAGAGAACTGACTTGAGCATCGGAGGGTCTTGCCGGAGCAACCCCACCTCCGGTTTAGACTTCCTTTGCAGGTCCCGACGGCGACCGCGACTTCCCTGACTCCAGCTTCTCCGGCGCAAGCAGATTTTTGTACCAACAGGATTGGCGCTAGAAGGAGGGCTAAACCTTCGCTGTACCCTTGTTCTTAAAGGAGTGCTCAACGGATCCGCTTCCAGCCATCTTTTCCGGCACCCGCTCCTCCTCCCCTCATCTGATGCCTTCTCACGAGGTCTTTGCGCAACTGCCTCCAGCTATGGTCACCGATGAGGAGTGGCCGGGTGACCGGCCCCTGCTGGTTCCGTCAATACCATCTCGGGGAATCCCGACGGGAGGCAACCAACGTACCAACTGCATCCCCCAAGCGACAAAAAGTTGAAGAACCCATAACCTTCGCTGAAGTGGACATCCAGGGAGTCCAATTCCCTCATAACGATGCGGTCGTGGTTTCCTTGAACATAGCAAATTACGACGTCCGTCGCATTCTCTCGACAACGGGAGTTCGGCCGACATCTTGTTCTACAACGCCTTTTCAAGAATGACTACTCTTGGCGGTCATCTGAGACCGATTTGCTCCCCCTTGATAGGATTTACCGGTGACACCATTCCGACAGAAGGAATGATAGCTCTGACTGTGACCGCGGGTCAGTATCCAAAGCAGTCCAGAGCTCTAGTGAATTTTCTGGTGGTAAAGGCGCCATCTGCCTACAATGCAATCCTTGGCCGACCCGACCTCAATGCCCTCAGAGCTGTTGTTTCAACCTACCATTTGAAATTAAAGTTCCCCACCAACCAGGGGATCGAGAGGTCCGGGAGACCAAGCTCTGGCCAGACATTGCTACAAATCACCTTGCAAAGAAGCGATCAAGCGGACCTCTGTCCGGTCGATGGGTTGGATGCTCGCGATGACCTCACTGAAGAGAGGGGCGGTCCAATCGAAGACCTAATACCAATCCCTTTGAATGATGGGAACACGGAGCATGTGGTGTTAATTGGCTCCAACCTGGGGAGGAGGTGCGGACGCGTTTTGGATTTCCTCCGAAGGAATGCGGATGTTTTTGCATGGATCCCGCGGATATGCCGGGGATCGACACAGAAGTCATGGAACATCATCTGGCAGTCGACCCTAAACATCGGCCGACGAAAGAAAAAATCTGGAGTCATGCCCCGGAGAGGCAGAAGGCGATAGCCGAGGAAGTGGATAAGCTTCTCAAGGTCGGATTTATTAAGAAGTCAATTATCCTGAGTGGATCTCCAATGTTGTTTTGGTCAAGAAAGCAAACGGCAAGTGGAGGATGTGTATCGACTTCAAAAAGCTGAATAAGGCTTGTCCAAAGGACAGCTACCCCCTTCCCAGGATCGACCAACTGGTGGACGCTACCTCGGGCCATGAGCTCCTCACTTTTATGGATGCATTCTCCGGCTATAACCAGATTAAAATGGCATCGGAAGATGAAGAAAAGAAGCTTTCATCACTAATCCGGCCTTTACTGCTACAGAGTCATACCGTTCGGCCTCAAGAACACGGGCGCAACCTATCAACGATTGGTGAACAAAATCTTCAAAGAGCAGATTAGCCGAAACATGGAGGTTTATGTGGACGATATGCTTGTAAAAAGCAGGTCTTCCAGAAATCACGTCGCCGACCTCGAGGAAACCTTTGGCGCTCTTCGAAAGTATAGAATGAAGCTGAACCCGACCAAATGTGCTTTTGGGGTAACCTCAGGAAAGTTCCTGGGCTTCATGGTATCGGGGCTGGGATTGAGGCCAATCCAAAGAAAATTCGGCCATCCAAGAGATGACCGCCCCAAGGTCGATCAAGGAGGTTCAGTGCCTCATGGGAAGGATAGCGGCTCTTAATCGTTTTGTCGCGAGGTCGGCCAACGATGTTTGCCCTTCTTTCAAACCCTCAAGCGGCCGAAGAACTTCTGTTGGACCTCTGAATGCCAACAGGCTTCGAAGAATTAAAAAGCTACCTTAGCTCACCCCCGCTGCTGGCAAAGCCTGAGCCTGGGGAGGAACTATTTTTATACCTGGCGGTCTCTCCCACGGCCCTGCGGCTGTTCTTGTCAAAGAAGAAATGAAAGTCCAGCGACCAGTCTACTACATTAGCCGCGCGTTGAGGGACGCCGAGACCAGGTACACTAAATTAAAAAAACTGACCTACGCCTTGTTGGTTGCAGCTCGGAGGCTCCGACCTTACTTTCAAGGGCATACCGTAACGCTGCTCACCGATCAACCGATCAAGGCGGTCTTGCACCAGCTGATACCTCGGAAGGATGGCAAAATGGGCGATCGAGCTCACGAAATTCGACATCAACTACAGGCCTAGACCGGCAGTAAAGGCCCAAATACTGGCAGATTTTATCGTAGAGTGCACCATCCCAGAGGAGGCCGAACCTGAGCAAAGCAGAGTGGACGACCTGAAGTCTCAACCGAACTCCCCTAACGAAGAAGCCAGTCCCTCTGATTGCTTTTGGGCCCTCTATGTGGATGGATCCTCCAACATGGCAAGCGCGGGTGCGGGCCTGATCTTGGTCAGCCCGGAGGGAGTCATCGCGGAGTACGCTCTGCGTTTCGAGTTTTCCGCAACAAACAATGGAGCGAATATGAGGCTCTGATTGCAGGATTAAGGATCGCCAAAGAGCTGGGAATAAGTCAACTCCGGGTGCACAGCGATTCCCAACTTGTGGTGGGACAAGTCTGCGGGAGTTATGAAGCGCGGGAGGACAGTATGGCCAGGTATCTTGAGAAAGTGAAGGAGCTTACCCCCGCCTTTAGCAACTTCGACATTAGGCAAATTCCAAGGGGGAGAATAGCAGAGCTGACCTTCTCTCCAAGCTGGCCACGTCGGCCCCAGCCGAATTGCCCAAAGGTGTCCTCTTTGAAGTTCTGAAACATCCGAGTACAGAAGAACCAAGGCCTGTAATGGAGATCGACCATGAGCCCAGCTGGGTCGACCCACTGACGACCTATCTTAGAGATGAGTTCTTCCCGGGATGCGAAGGAGGCTCGGAAGCTCCGAAATCAAGCCTCCCGGTACATCCTTTATGAGGGCAAATTGTACAAAAGATCATATTCCTTGCCCCTCTTAAGGTGTCTCCGGCCCTCAGAAGCTGACTACGCTTTATGGGAAGTGCACGAGGGAGCTTGCGGAAACCATTTGGGTGCCAGATCTTTATCCCACAAGCTACTCTGCCAAGGGTATTACTGGCCAACGATGCATTATGATTCGATCGAATACGTCAAAAAGTGCGACCGATGCCAGAGATACGCCAACGTCCAGAGACAGCCTGCCACTGAGCTCACACCCCTAAGTGCCCCATGGCCTTTTGCACAGTGGGAGATGGACATACTTGGCCCCTTTCCCATGGCATCTGGGCAAAGGAAGTTCTCCTGGTAGCGATCGACTACTTCACCAAATGGGTTGAAGCCGAACCACTAGCAAAAATCACGGAAGCAAAAGTACAAGATTTCGTTTGGAAGTCAATTGTGTGCAGGTTCGGTCTACCTAGAACCCTAATCACTGATAACGGATGGCAATTCACGGGAGCAAGATTCGCCGAATTCTGTGAAGATCTAAACATCTCTCACAACTTCACATCAGTAGCCCACCCTCAGGCGAACGGCGAAGCTGAGGTAACTAACAGAACCCTTTTGCAGGAATTAAGACAAGGCTTAAAAAGCAAAAGGAACTTGGGCGGACGAGCTTTATCACGTGCTATGGGCATATCGAACTACCCAGAGGTTACCTACAGGGGAGACTCCCTTTGCTTTAGCCTTTGGTACGGAAGCTGTTATCCCGATCGAGCTTAAACTCCCGTCGGCACGAGTTGTGGCATTCGACGAACCCCAAAATGCACAAAGTCTCAGAACCAACCTCGACCTGCTGGAAGAAAGATGGAAGATTGCTCAGGTTCGAATGGCAGCCTACAGACAGAAAGTTGTCCGATATTACAATGCCCGTATGTGCCCCATAGCCCTATTAGGGACAGGAGGAGAACCTCGCCTAACTTGAGCAAAGTCGAAGGCCCGGTTCCTTTTAGATCGGATGGGGGGAGAGGCCTTACAACGCCCATATGTGCCCCCACAGCCCTGTTAGGGACAGGAGGAGAACCTCGCCCTAACTTGAGCAAAGTTGAAGGCCCGGTTCCTTTTAGACCGGATGGGGGGAGAGGCCTTACAACGCCCATATGTGCCCCCACAGCCCTGTTAGGGACAGGAGGAGAACCTCGCCCTAACTTGAGCAAAGTCGAAGGCCCGGTTCCTTTTAGACCGGATGGGGGGAGAGGCCTTACAACGCCCATATGTGCCCCCACAGCCCTGTTAGGGATAGGAGAGAACCTCGCCCTAACTTGAGCAAAGTCGAAGGCCCGGTTCCTTTTAGACCGATGGGGGGAGAGGCCTTACAACGCCCATATGTGCCCCCACAGTCCTGTTAGGGACAGGAGGAGAACACTGCCCTAGTCGAAGGCCCGATCCTTTTAGACTGGGTGGGGGAAGGCCCTGCAACGCCCATATGCGCCCCCCAAGAGGAAAACTTTGCCCTAACTTAAGCTACTTCGACCGATGGTAAGCCCAGCCCGGACTCCTACGGGAGCCGGGCCCCAATCGCCAACGTCAACTACAGGACAACCCCGCCCGGACTCCTACGGGAGCCGGGCTCCGCTGACAACAGCAACTGCCGATAAGACTTGTCCGGACTTCTACGGAAGCCAGACTTTGCCTATGACTTTGATTGCAGAGGACTCCGCCCGGACTCCTACGGGAGCCGGGCTACTCCAACTTCAGGAGGGCTTCTCCGTTCGGACTCCCAAGGGAGCCGAACTTAGCTCCGACTTCAGCAGAAAAAAAAAAAAATTCCAAGCAAAAAAGGAAAGCAAACAGTGCCCGAAGGCAACGGAAGCTCGAATCCCCGAATTCAAGCCCTAGGAGGGACCTCGGGCCCGAAGGGCCCCGGCGAACCTGCAACCATCAACGGAATGACAATTGGGTATCTTCGAACGGCGTAAAAGCCAAAAAGGAGCTCGGCAAATGACGACCCCACATGAACAGAAGAGGTCGTCGATGACCTTGGGACGACATGAAAAAGAAGAAGAGAAGGAAGAAAGAGGAAAGGAAATGAAGAAGTTCGACAGACAACCATTTGATGCGAGATGCAGACGAGGTAACAAAATCTCTTTTTCATTTAACAAGAGTGTACGTTACAGGACCCGGTGGGTCAGGAAAAAAAAAAGAAGAAGAAAATACACGTCATCGCAAGCCTCGCAAACACGGTTCGGGAGGGATGAACCGGAGGCCGCTCCGAGCTGCAAACTCCTCTTCCCGTCTCTATCCTTCTCAGTCGCGTTCTCCAGTGCGTGTAACAACTCTCGCCCCATCTCGCCTCATTCTGTCTCCGAAGTCCCAACCCTAGCGAGAAAAGGGTGGGATAGATCCCCGGAGGCGGTAAGGGCAACAGCGGCAGTAGCGAAGACCTGTTTCAAGAAGAACCGGAGTCACCTTGGAAGCGGTAGCGATGCCAGAGATGTGCCTCATCTCCGAATACTCCACGACAGCCACCACCCAAAATGCTCCGACAAGGTCGGCATGCGCTACTTCCACCGTCCCCGCAACAAGTTCCATTGCCCCACCATCGACGCCGACCGCCTCTGGTCCCTCGGCCCCGACGGCATCAAGGATCCCGCCATAGCTTATGACGACAGCTCTACCCTCTTGACCGGTATCACCCTGTCTTGCTACTCTAAATTCGTGGGCAGAATAACTTCACCGACAGCCCCCGTTATTAAACCCCTGTTGTTGAAGGAATTCTTCCTTGGACCCCCTTTAAAACGACGGAGATTCTCACCGGCCGCCGTTCTCCTCCTCACCTTCCTCCAAGCCCTAGACAGCCCCTCAAGAACGGCCTCCGGTGTAGAGGACATGGCGTAGGAACCCTCAGAGAAGAATTGGGGGGGGGATGAAGAAGGCAAGGACTGGTGCAAGGGAAGCAAGGCTCTCAGGCGAAAGAAAGGCGCTAGGATGAAGCCATGAAAGGACTAGGGGGTTTAAATAGCCGACGGATCCTAGCGCAGTTATGGCGGTGGGTATTCCTAGGACAACTGGTGCGTGCCGCGTGTCGCACTTATCCCCTTCATCGCTATCAAGGGTTGACCGTTCACAAATTCCCGTGGCACGACGCTTGGGATCGCATTCTGACGGAGGTTCCGAAAAGACTCTTCAGTTCACCTTCACCGAAAAGCGGGCTCTGACGTACACACATTAAATGCCAAAATATCTAAGGGTGGCGGTACGTAGGTTTCGAAGGGGCGACTTCGGCAGTGTCCATCTCACTGTACTTCCTTCGTTCGAAATTCAAACTCGGAAGTAGGGGGACTGGTGTTGGGTATAAAATATCCCCAGCCGAAGTCCACAGAATCAACGGCTCCGCCAACAAGGCCAACCTCAAAAGAAATCTCCGCCCGGGCTCCCACGGGAGCCGGACTTCATCCTCGACGACCAACAACTTCAGCTACAAGACAGCTCTGCCCGGACTCCTACGGGAGCCGGGCCCCGCCAACGACTCCAACGACTGCAAACAGACTTCGTCCGGACTCCTACGGGAGCCGGACTCCTACGGGAGCCGGGCTCCGCTCACGGTATCAACTGCTGGTAAGCTCCGTCCGGACTCCTACGGGAGCCGGACTTCACCTTTAACTTTGATTGCAGAGGACCCCGCTGGACTCCTACGGGAGCCGGGCTCCGCTCACGGTATCAACTGCTGGTAAGCTCCGTCCGGACTCCTACGGGAGCCGGACTTCACCTTTAACTTTGATTGCAGAAGACTCCGCCCGGACTCCTATGGGAGCCGGGCTCCGCTCACGGTATCAACTGCTGGTAAGCTCCGTCCGGACTCCTACGGAGCCGGACTTCACCTTTAACTTTGATTGCAGAGGACCCCGCCCGGACTCCTACGGGAGCCGGGCTCCGCTCACGGTATCAACTGCTGGTAAGCTCCGTCCGGACTCCTATGGGAGCCGGACTTCACCTTTAACTTTGATTGCAGAGGACCCCACCCGGACTCCTACGGGAGCCGGGCTCCGCTCTCGGTATCAACTGCTGGTAAGATCCATCCGGACTCCTACAGGAGCCGAACTTCACCTTTAACTTTGATTACAGAGGACTCCACCCGGAATCCTACAGGAGTCGGGTT
This sequence comes from Elaeis guineensis, assembly GCF_000442705.2. Classification (NCBI taxonomy): domain Eukaryota; kingdom Viridiplantae; phylum Streptophyta; class Magnoliopsida; order Arecales; family Arecaceae; genus Elaeis; species Elaeis guineensis. The sequence continues at coordinate 52,954,442 of NC_025997.2, forward strand.
CTGCCCGCAACTTCAGCTCCGAGAGGGTTCCGCCCGGACTCCCACGAAAGCCGAGCTCCACCCACGACCCCAACTGCAAGGAGGACCCCTCCGGGACCTCTACAGAGGCCGGACTCCGACCGCTGCCGAGCTTCAATCAACAGATCCGCGCCCCCTGGCAGGTCGTAATAACAACCATGATTCTGTTCCACTTCCTGTGGTGGATTCCACGTGGCTCCATCACCCCCTGTGATGGACCCATTACTCTCTGATAGGCTGTGTCAACGGCCACGATTCTGCTCCGCTCCCTGCGGCAGGTGCTGCGCGACTCCACCACTCCCTGACAACTAGCGGCAACGGACGCCGCTCCACTACCTGCAACAGGCTCTACGTGGCAGGCCATGACAATAGCCACGGGTCTACTCCACTACCCTTCGCAATAAATTCTCCTGACCATGGGCAGCCCACTACCTGGCAGTTACAAACGTCGCCATCAATCCGTTACCTCCCCCGCCTATAAAAGGGGGACCCAGATATGTTATTCTATAAGCTTATTTCTTATCTCAAAACTCTGCTAAATTCTCCGTTCGAGCACTCCATTCTTGTTGAGGCAGAGAACTGACTTGAGCGTCGAAGGGTCTTGCCGGAGCAACCCCACCTCCGGTTTAGACTTCCTTTGCAGGTCCCGGCGGCGACCGCGACTTCTCCGACTCCAGCTTCTCCGACGCAAGCAGATTTTTGTACCAACACTTGTGCATAAATATGAATTGTTTAAAATAGAGCATGATGAGTCCATAACTGGAATGTTTACTCGCTTTACTGATATTATTAATGGTTTAAAGAGTCTTGGTAAGTCCTACACTAACAGTGAGCTTGTAAGAAAGATTCTCAGATACTTACCAAGAACTTGGGAAGCCAAAGTGACTGCCATCCAAGAAGCTAAGGACTTGAACATTCTACCCTTGGAAGAGCTTCTTGGATCATTGATGACTCATGAGCTAAGCATGAAGCAACATCAAGAGGAAGAAGTCAAAAAGAAAAGAACAATTATCCTCAAATCCACAGCTCCACCAGATGAAGAAACTGATGACACTGAAGATGAAGAACAGGATGAAGAGATGGCACTCATTACCCGAAGATTCAAAAATTTTTTTGAGAAAAAAGAAACAAGGGATGAGGAAGAGGCCATTCACAAAAGGAGAACAGAGCAAAGAAAAAGAGAAAGACCAACCCTTTATCTGCTACGAATGCAAGAAGCCGGGACACTTCAAATCCGAATACCCACAACTGAAGAAAGGTCCCAAGAAGTACAAGAAGAAGGCCATGATGGCCACTTAGAGTGCGAGTGATGACTCAAGCTCCGACGAGGAAAACTCAACCGAACAAGCCAACCTGTGCCTTATGGCACACGAAAATGAGGTAATTTTCGAAACTCCTAGTGACTTTACATTTGAAGAATTACATGAAGCTTTCTATGATTTAGTTGATGAATTAAAGAAACTAGGGATGAAAAACAAAGATCTAAAATTGAAAAATCAATCTTTATTGAAACAAACTGAAAATATTTCAATTGAAAAATTCACCTTGCTTCAAGAAAATCAAAGTTTAAAGAATGAAATTGCCAAGCTAAAACCAATAGTAGAAAAGTTTACCTTGAGTTCAAATAAACTCAATATGATTCTTGATAATCAAAAAGCCGTGTATGATAAGGCTGGACTTGGCTATAACCCCTTGAAGAAATAAAAATATCTGAAAAATATTTATGTAAACTCTTTAAGTAACAAGTCTTCTAATATTACTTGCTTCAAATATGGTAGAGTAGGACATAAGTCATACACTTACTTCTCTAACAAGTCTGCAAACTCAACTGTAAAGAAAATATGGGTTCCAAAAGGAACCATTATGACTAACCAAAAAGGATCCAAGAAAGCTTGGGTACCTAAAACAAAAACTTGACTTTTGCTTGCAGGTGTGTCTAGCATCCCAAGGAGGAAACAGAAAATGGTATCTTGACAGTGGATGCTCGAGATACATGACTGGTGATGAATCCCAATTCATCACTCTTGATGCTAAAGATGGAGGGATGATCATCTTTGGAGACAATGGCAAAGGAAAGATCATCGGTATAGGTAACATTGGTATCACTCCCTCCAAATATATTGAAAATATTTTGTTAGTAGATGGTTTAAAGCATAATTTACTAAGCATTAGTCAATTTTATGATAAAGGATATAGAGTTATTTTTGAATCGTCTGTTTGCATTGTAACTAGTCCTATTAATGATGGCATTAAATTTATTGGACATAGACATGGTAATATTTATATGGTAGATTTAAATGATTTAGCCAAAATAAACATGCAATGCCTAGTTTCCTTGAATGCTAAAATTAATGAGACTAGTTGGCTTTGGCATCGCAGACTTGCACACATTAGCATGCATTCTCTTTCAAAATTAATTAAGAAAGAATTAGTTCTTAGTTTGCCAAAATTGAATTTTGAAAAGGATAGAATTTGTGATGCATGCCAACTAGGTAAACAAACAAGAGTTTCATTTAAATCCAAAAATGTTGTTTCAACCTCTAGACCTTTAGAGCTTTTGCATATGGACTTATTTGGACCTACTAGAATCACTAGTCTAGGAGAAAAACGATATGGTTTTGTAATTATAGATGATTACTCTCATTTTACTTGGGTTTTTTTTTAGCACACATAGATGAAACTTTTCATATTTTCACTAAATTTTATCGAAAAGTCACTAATGAGAAAGGATTTTCAATTCAAAATATTCGAAGCGATCATGGAACTGAATTTGAAAATCAAGACTTTGAAAACTTTTGTGATGAAAAGGGAATTGGCCATAACTTCTCTGCTCCTAGGACACCCCAACAAAATAGGGTAGTAGAAAGGAAAAACAGAACCTTAGAAGAAATGGCCCGTACCATGCTTTGTGAAAGCAACCTTCCAAGATATTTTTGGGCGGAAGCAATTAACACAGCATATTACATTTTAAATCATGCTTTGATTAGACAAATTTTAAAGAAAACCCCCTATGAGCTTTGGAAAGAAAAAAAATCTAATATTGCTTATTTTCATATTTTTGGTTGTCGATATTTTGTGTTAAATAATAGTAAAGAAAGACTTGAAAAATTTGATGCAAAATCAGATGAAGCAATCTTTCTTGGTTACTCCTCCACTAGTAAAGCTTTTAGAGTTTTTAACAAAAGAACTTTAGTAGTAGAGGAGTCCATACATGTTGTCTTTGATGAATCTAACGATCTTCCTTCAAGAAAGAATGAAGGTGTTGATGATGCAGATCCTCTCATAGAAGGAATGAAGGAGATCACTTTGAAAGATTCAACAATTCAAGAGGATGAGGAACATGAAGACAAACAGGATGAGGGAGGTGAAGAACATCAAGAACAACCTCAAGGTACAAATGACCTACCCAAAGAATGGAGGTATATTCACAATCACCCTAAGGAGCTAATTATTGGTGATCCTATGCATGGGGTAAAAACTTATTCTTCACTTAGAGAAGTATTTAATCATTATGCTTTTGTATCTCATCTTGAACCAAAAACTATTGAAGAAGCTGAAAATGATTATAATTGGATTAATGCAATGTAAGAGGAACTTAATCAATTTGAAAGAAATAATGTATGGATTTTAGTATCAAGACCTAAAAATTATTCAATAATTGGCACAAAATGGGTCTTTAGGAACAAATTAGATGAACATGGAAATGTAATAAGAAATAAAGCAAGATTGGTTGCTAAAGGTTATAATCAAGAAGAAGAAATTGATTTTGATGAGACCTTTGCACCTGTTGCTAGATTAGAGGCCATTAGATTTCTACTTGCATATGCTTGCTTTATGAAATTTAAATTATTTCAAATGGATGTCAAAAGTACTTTTTTGAATGGATATATTGCTGAAGAAGTCTATGTAGAACAACCCCCAGGTTTTGAAACTCATGCTTTTCCTAATCATGTTTTTAAATTAAATAAAGCTCTATATGGATTAAAACAAGCACCTAGGGCTTGGTATGATAGGCTGAGCAAATTTTTACTAAATAATAATTTTTCAAGAGGTAATGTAGACACAACCCTCTTTATTAAAAGAAATCAAAATGATATGTTAGTTATACAAATTTATGTTGATGATATTATCTTTGGATCTACTAATGAATCTCTTTGTCAAGACTTTACTAAGCTCATGCAGGGGGAGTTCTAGATGAGCATGATGGGAGAACTTACATTCTTCCTCGGACTCCAAATCAAACAAACAAAAGAAGGAATCTCCATCACCCAAAGCAAGTACACCAAGGAATTACTCAAAAGATTTAGAATGGAGAACTCCAAAGCAATTGGCACACCCATGAGCCCCTCATGTAAGCTTGACAAGGATGAAGAAGGTAAATGTGTAGACTTAAAATACTATAGAGGTATGATTGGCTCTCTATTATATTTAACTGCAAGTAGGCCTGATATCATGTTTAGTGTTTGTTTGTGTGCTAGATTTCAATCTAATCCTAAAGAGTCTCACTTGAATGCTGTTAAAAGAATCTTTAGATATTTAAATGGTACTCAAACTCTAGGATTATGGTACTCTAAGGACTCACTAATTGATTTATTAGGATATTCAGATGCTGATTTTGCTGGATGTAGATTAGACAGAAAGAGCACTAGTGAAACTTGCCAATTTTTTGGAGTTAACCTAATCTCCTAGTTTAGCAAGAAATAAAATTCGATAGCACTGTCTACGGCTGAGGCCGAATACATTGCAGCCGAAAGTTGTTGTGCTCAAATCTTGTGGATTAAGCAACAACTCGAAGATTTTGGTATCAAACTTAACGAAACACCTATAAGATGTGACAACACAAGTGCCATAAACCTTACTAAAAATCCAATTCAATATTCAAGATCTAAACATATTGAAATAAGACATCATTTTATAAGAGAACATGTTCAAAATAAAGATATAATTCTTAACTATGTTTGCACTGAAAATCAATTAGCTGATATCTTTACAAAGGCCCTTAGTGAGGATAGATTCTGTGAAATTAGGAGAAATCTAGGAATTCTTGATCCATTTGCCTAAATGTTTCTCCAATTCCAAGGAATCGATGTCAAAATTTCTTTGAGCTCAATTTTTATCATCTCTCTTGGACCTAAAAGCTCAAGATTATCATTCTCACAACTTGTCATTGAGCAAAATTTCTTCTCCCAAAATTTTGAATTTTTTTAAAATTTATTCATATTTTTTCTAAAATTTTGTGGATCATGAGTCGACCCCCTAGGGTCGACCCAATGGCATATTTGAAATTCTTGGCCAACTTCCCACGGGCTCATTTCTTTTTAACTTAAAGCCGTTCATGAGCCGACCCCTCCTTCTTCTTCGTCTTCCTCCCTCCAAGACTCATCGTCCTCATCTTCGTTCTCTCCAAAACCAAGGATTTAGCTTAAGATCATTCTTCCATCACCTCTCCACCTCAAATCACCCCTTGGGAAAGGAGCTTTTCGCATCTTTCTCCCTTGATTGAAGCGGTTGGAGCGTGCCCTAGCTTCCACCGTTCTTCTCAAAATCATGATTTCTCTCTGCCAAAATCCCTTTCCATCTTCTAATAACCCTCCTTCTCCTCACCCATTTGATCTTCTGAGTCTACTTGCTTGCTCTTGTGGTGAGAATGGCCCCAAAGATGAAACTCCCTCAAAGAAGAAAATCAGTCCGTGAGCTGGAAGAAGGCGTCTGCAGGAAAAGGCAAGCTTCTCAGACCTCCTCTGCTCTCATTCCAGCTTCAGCATCTGCACCAGGTCTCTCTCAGTCTCCTCTTAGCCCTAGCAAAATTCCTCTCTCTGACAGAAAGGTAGAAACCGGCAAGAATGTGGACTTTAGATTCTTTGAAAAAGAAGGTTTCTCCTTTGGGTCAAAGATCAAAAACCAAGGTTGGAGATTTTACTGTTCTCTCAAGGAAGTTACATATGTAGACTTGGTTAGAGAGTTTTATCTAAATCTGCACTATGGCAATGGAACAGTAACTTCTACTGTTAAGGGAATTGATATCTGCTTAGATCCTATTATTTTGGGAGAGATTCTACATTTGCCCTGTGAGGGATATTCTAACATGGAACTCCCAGTGAAGGAACAAGGGATCAATATAATTTTAGGAGGAACCTACTCGGGAAGTCTAAATAAATTAGAAGCCAAGATCTTGTCAATTGAAATGAGAATTCTACATCAATTAGTGACAAAGCTTTTCTTCCCAAGAAGTGGTAGACATGACCTCCTTTCTGGTCGAGACATATGTATAATGTTTCATGTGATCACCCAAACCCCCTTAAACCTCCCTGCTTTAATGATTAAGGCCATGAGAGAAACACTGAATAAATCCAAGGCACATCTGCCTTTTGGTATGGCCCTCACACTGATTTTCAGGAGGTTTGGAGTCAGTTTTGAGGGGGAGGCATCTGCTAAGCTTTCTCACACTGACACCATCAACCAACACACTCTGCACCGCATGGGATTCACTAGGATTGATGGTGGTTGGATCAAGGGTACAGAAGAAAGAGTTGAGGAGATAGCTGAGGATAGAATTGAGGACAGAGCTGAGGAAGAAAGTCCCTCATCACCTCTCCATGACTTCAGGGCAGCATCTCCAGATATCCAATTTGTTTCAGATCCAGAGGCTGGCCCTTCAGAGTCCACCAGAAGGTACACACCAGTTCAGTAGCTAGACAGCAGAGCACCTCCCTCAGAGTTCAGATTGGCTGATGATCAGATTGAGCAGATTTCTCAGCGTGTGGCTTCCTTGCTTTCTCGTCAGTGGAGCACTTCTGTGTTTGCACCGGGATCCACATCATTAGATGTATCTGATCAGACCTTGATCCTCCATATCTCCACTATATTTTAGATGATCTCAGATCAGTCAGTTCAGATTCAGCAGCTCGAAGATTACATTTTGAGACTGACTGGGAGAGTACTTGACTTGCAGGGGCAAGTCTTAGCTTTGGCCCATCCTCAGCCACAGGAGTGCACTATTGAGGTCACAGACCTCACTGCAGAGGCTGACAGACTCAGAGGTGTATTGGAGGGTGGATTTGATTTCTTGAGGAGAGAGATCAGAGGCTCTAGTGAGCATTCTTCTACTCAGTTCACTGCACTGCTTCAGTCTGTTTCGAGAGCTCTGAATGTTCTTGATTCCATCAGGCTCTCTTTTGCAGTCCAGTCTATGGCCTCTCAGCCTTCAGGATCATCTCGCCCACCTACTCGTGCCAGCACCTCCACTCGTGGCAGAGGCAGACGGGGTAGAGGACGAGCTCTTGGTCGTGATCCATCATCTTCCCACCCCATCTCTAATACATCTGATTCTGATCCATAGAGTCATGAGCTCTACTAGATCCTTGTTGATTAGTCATGTCTGTTGTTCTTTCTAGGATCTGTCTCTTGGGCCATGTAATGATGTTAACTAATTGACTTTTATATTATGAAATATGTATTGAAACAACTATGGTATCAATCATCTTTTGATTATATATCTACTCTTTGTAATGGTATCAATCATCTTGTTGCTATTTCATATCTATGGTACTCAATGGCATATTTTGTTTTATGATTGCTGTATTCAGGGAGAGTTAACAATGTTTGATGATGTCAAAAAGAGAGAGAAATTAAAGAAAAATATCAAAAGCAAGATTATTAAAAGACTTAATAATACAATGAGTGAATTGCTAAGCAAAAATATCAAAAGAAAGATAAATAAAAGACTTAAAAATAAAATGAGTGAATTGGGAGAAATTAAAATATCAAAAACAAGATTGATAACAAAATGAGTGAATTGCTAAGCACAAAGCAAATGAGCAACCTTAAAATTACTTCTTAGACATGCTCTGATATGCTTTAAAATTAGACATGCTCTGATACATCTTAAAATTTGACATGCTCTGATATACTTTACAATTAATTCTTAGACATGCATTGATACACTTAATTGTTAAACTTGCTCTGATACTAAAACTAAATAATCAAATGAGAATGAGCAAATTTTCAAGATGCTAAGAAATTTGAAAAACAAGCAAATGAGCAAATGAGATATTTTCAAACACGCAATTCTCAAATCATAAGGTAAATTCTGCTTTGCTCTGATAACAAAAATAAATTTTCTACTCTGATACCAAAATCACATAATCAAATGAGCAAATTTTTAAATCATTAAGCAATAGGCAAATTATTTATGCAAATGGGCACATGTATCACATGCCAAAAGAATCAATCTTCTTTTCAAGCAAATGCACTTATAAGTTGGTAGTAAATTTCCTATTTATCTTCAAACTACCTATAATGCATTTCATTCCTTTGAAATTCATGATCATTGTTTCATATATATACTTTTGTTCAAGTGTTTTATCATCATCAAAAAGGGAGAGATTGTTGCTCCTTAGATTGATTTTGATGATTACAAAGCAGTTGAAGGGGTACTAATATTTCTCACTTGAAAAAGACGTATTGCTCTTCAGGGGCAAAATTGTAATTTTACCAAAACCCTGATTTGATGGTATCAAATGATAGAACAAAAGATTTGGGATCCAATGGTGAAAATTTTATTGATTTTGGACTTGTATTTTGAAAAATATGCATGATTGAAAATCATGAGTCGACCCATGAGTCGACTCATGGCACATGAGATGACTGGCATGCTGAATTTCCTGGCCGGCACAGACTTGGCACAACCTGTGAGTCGATCCATGAGTCGACCCCCAAGGCATGAGTCGACTCATGAGTCGACCTCTGCGGATCTTTTTGCCAGTTTTACAGAACCATGGATCCCGTTCACTTCTGTGATATTTTTCCACAGAGGTCGACCCATGAGTCGACCCCTAGGCATGAGTAGACTCATGAGTCGACCCCTGTGACGGAATTTTTCCATAATTGCTAGTTTTTAACCCATTTTAAATACTTTTAATGCTCATTTAATGCAGTCTAACGGCTCTTTTTTAGTCTAGAATGATTTTCTCTATTTCTTAAAGCTATAAAAGGGACAAAAATGTGGGAATCAAGAAGAGATTTCAAGTAGAGAGATTTTGAAAAAGAGATTTCAAGCAAACTTTTCAGCCCTAAGCAAGAGCTCATTCAAAGTATTCAAGAAGCCTTTAATCCAAGCTTACCAACTCCTCAAGTGCACATTCAAGTCTCCAACCACCTTGAGAAAATCTAAAAAGGGTCTTCTTCTCTTGAGTAAAGTGTATTTAAAGTCACATTCGCTCATTAAAGAAGCTTTCTTTGTACTTATTTGTGCTATTGATTGTTATTATCATTTTGAGTTATTGTTTTTATTTTGGAAGGGTTCCAAAATAAGGGAAGGTTGATCCGAACCTAGAATCGGAGTGTATTGGGTTAGCTTGTACCCAAAAAATAAGTGGACTAGCTTGGAATAGCTAGAGTCAGAGTTTCCGACATTTGTATTCGGGTTGAATACAAGTTTAGTGGATTGAAATTTCCAAGTAGGAGCTTGGGGAGTGGATGTAGGTGCAAGGTTGGCACCGAACCACTATAAATCTTTTTGTTTGGTGTGTGTCTAATTGCTCTTCTTTATCTCTTCATTATTCTCTTGCATTCTTGCTCTTGCTATTAGCCTTGAATTAATTCTACTCACCCTATCTATTTAGCTTTGTCAAACATTTCTCTCAAGTCATAAGTTAAGCTTAAAATTTTTAGAAACCCAATTCACCCCTCCTCTTGGGTTGCATAGCTGGGCAACATAATTATTATGCTTTGATGGTTGGAGACCCTTCCTTTTTATAGATGATTCTCCATAATCTAATAGACTAAGAGTCCTAATTCAAATCAACTTTGAATTAATCCTTCCCTTTTCTAACAAGGAGTCCTATTTGAGATAGGATAGGCGCTTAATTGGGTGCCCCCATGCTTACACCCAAGAGGGGGGTGGTAAAACCAGCAACCCCACCATCCTTTAGTTAGCTATGAGGAGAGAGAATCTCAGCAAAAGTAGACTCTAAGGATCCAATCCAACTATGGATCAATTCAAATTCAATTCAAATCTGATTCGAATCAATTTCGAAAAGACTGTCAATCCCAAACTATTTAGGATTTAGGACTAAGTCTAACTTAGATTTTCAATTTAATTAAGTCTAATTAAATCAGATCTAATCTAAAATTAATTAACACTTATATTCAATCTCTCGTAGACTCCTTGGATCATAGATCAAATCTTGTTCATCTTTGAAATTGAACCAGAACCTCATGTCTAGTGCTAGCTAAACATAGTCAACTGTTTAATCCAATATGACCCATAACTTAATTCTCAATGTAGTCAATATATTTGTTCAATTAAGTTATGTACTTTCAAATTGAAAATATACACTTAAGTCAATTCTTTCCTATGTTGCTTGACTTTGTGTGTGACTTCATAGATTCGAACACTAAGTCAGTAGCATAGAAACTATTTTCTGTACTAATCGAAGTTACCATCTAGTAATAATTTTTGATATCCAAATAGGTCAAATATTTATAAGACAATATTCAAAAACCTATGTATATGTTTACCGCATAATTCATCTCTTTGATCCTGAATGCTCTAGGATGATCTAGGGTTAAACTGTCAACCCTAAAATTATCATCCACATTGTATTCCAATCTTTTAAATCCATCATATGGATTATCCTGATCAAGATTTTACTAAATTAAAATACAATGATGTATTAGCTCCTATGATCCGAAGGGATCCATTCCATCTTGATCCACACACAGACTTCGTAAGTTTTTGACTGTACCTAGTAGTCTTCCATCACTGCATTAGAAATATAAATAGTCTGGCACCAAAGCACAGTGAGTTGCTTATAAGTCACTATAGTGATCTCAGGTCTGAGAGATACTTAAATCCATATGCTTTGCAAGCTGCTCTTGATAGCAGAGTGCTCAGCTAGTGAGTCACTTATTCGGTGATGATGTACTCCTAAATCTCACCTATATATCATACCAGTGTCTCCACACTCCTTGATTAAGAGGATAGCCAACCTATATGACACACAATGATCTTCACTCGATAAACATCATCATCTTTTAATGACATATCATTTGGTCATGAACATATTTAAGAACTATACGATAAATCTTTCTTTATCGATTACCTTTTAGTTCTAAGGACTTCGTCACAACATAAGAGTTTTAGTAAGAAAGATATAACTTTATGATGACAAATATTAAAATAACTTTTATTCATTGATAAATAATTCATATACATATTACAAAATGAACATAATCATCCAAATGATTGACTTTAGAACATATTTTCTAACAACTTTCACTTGAACTAAAGCCAATCAGGGCAGTATCTTATATCTATCTTCCACTTGTGATCATAGAACTCTTTGATCCCGAGAGCTTTAGTAAAAAGATCGGCTATATTCTCCTTTTCATCGATCTTCTGAAGCTCGACGTCACTTTGATCCATGATCTCACATACAAGGTGATAGCGATGTAAAATATGCTTGGTACGCTGGTATGATATTGGTTCTTTCACTTGAGCTATGGCTCCAGTGCTGTCACAGTACAGCAGAACAGGGCCATCAACTGAGGATGTCACTCTAAGCTCGGTGATGAACTTCCGCAACCATACCGTCTCCTTTGCAGCATCAGATGCAGCAATATATTCTATTTTGCATATAAAATTGGCCATAGTATGTTGCTTAAAACTCTTCCAGTAAATTGCTCCTCCATTTAAGATAAATACGTAGCTTGACATACCTCTGCTATCATCATGGTCTAGTTGAAAACTGAAATCAGTATATCTCACAAATTTCAGTCAGTGTCCCCAAAGATAAGTTATTGGTCCTTAGTATTTCTCAAATACTTAAGGATTGTCTCACAACCTTCCAATGGTTTTCATCCGGATCAGACTAATACCTACTTACTATCTTTACTGAATAGGCCACATTCGATCTCATACACGTCATGGCATACATGACAGATCCTACTGTCGAAGCATATGGGATCTTACTCATACACTCTCTCTCTTGACGGATTGTCAGATAATCCTTCTTGGAGAGAGTAATCCCATGGCCTATCAGAAGATAGTCTTTTTTGGAATTCTTCATATTGAATCTTTTCAACATGGTATCGATGTACGTGGATTGAGACAATCCAAGCAACCTTCTAGATGTATCTCTATAGATCTTTATCCCTAGGATGTAGGATGCTTTTCCCAAATCTTCATAGAGAACTGTGATGAGAGCCACAGCTTTACACTTTGCAAAGCCAGGATGTCATTTCCTATTAACAGTATATCATTTACATATAGTACAAAGAAAATGACTATAGAATCGTTAGCCCATTTGTAGACATAAGGCTCTTCTCCATTCCTAATGAAGCCATATATTTTGATCACCTTATCAAATTGCATGTTCCAACTCCTAGATGCTTACTTCAGTCCATAGATGGACCTATTCAGTTTGCACACCTTAGATTTATCTGTGGATGTGAACCCTTCAGGTTATATCATATACATCTCTTAATCCTGCTCCTCATTAATGAAAATAAATTGGACATTCATTTGTCAGATCTCATAATCTAAGTGTGCTTCTATTGCAATCATAATCCAGATAGAATTGAGCATTGCCACAGGTGAGAACATCTCGTCATAGTCTATACCATAACATTGACGGTAATCTTTGACAACTAGATGGACTTTATAGGCCTCCACCTTTCCATCCACTCCTCTTTTTCTTTTGAAAATTTATTTGCACCCTATGGATTTTATCCCTTCAGATGGATCAACTAGTGTCCATACATTATTGATTTCCATGGACTCCATCTCAGATTTCATGGCCTCAAGCCACTTCTGAGAGTCGGGCCTTTGTATGGCATCTATATAGATGATCGGATCCTTATCGTTCTCATCTAATTTGATAGGATCACTATCTCGGATCAAGAAATCATAATATCTATCTGGTTGATGTGGTACTCTACCGGATCTTATTAATGGTGCCTCTATAGGCTCCGGACTTGATTCTCCAATCAAATCCGATTCTGTGTGTGCTAGTTCTTCTACCTCATGAACTTCACTCAGTTCAATTTTGCTGGTATTAGTTTCTTCTCCAAAGAACTCTTTTTCCAAAAAGATTGCCCTGTTGCTAACGAACACCTTTTATTCTTCAGTGAAGTAGAAGTAGTACCCTTTAATTTTCCTTGGGTACCCTACGAACAAGCATTTATCAAATTTTGGTTGAAACTTATCTGTCTTTAAACACTTGACATAAGCTGGACACCCCCAAACCTTAAGGTGCGAGAGCATCAGCTTACGTCTTGTCCATATCTCATATGGAATTTTATCAACAGACTTGCTTGGAATCTGGTTAAGTATATAGTAAGCAGCTTCAAGAGCGTATCTTTAAAAGAAGATTGGCAAATTTGCAAACCCTATCATGGACTGATCTATGTCAACAAGTTTTGATTCCTCCTTTCAGACACCACATTATATTATGGTGTTCTAGGAAAGGTCCATTGTGAGAGAATTTTATTCTCCTCTAGATATGTCAGAAAATCACTAGTGAGGTATTCACTTCCTTAATCTGATGAAAGAGTTTTAATACTCTTTTTAATCTATTTTACTACTTCACTATGAAATCGTTTGAATATTTCAAATGATTCAGATTTATGCTTCATAAGATAGATGTACCCATACTTCTATAGATCGTCTGTAAATGTAATGAAGTAATAGTATCTTTCTCTGATGCTTATATTCATGGGTCTATATACATCACTATGTATTAGATCTAGAACATCACTGGCTCGTTCATCTTTTTTTTTTAAAAGATGACATGGTCATCTTACCAAGTAGACAGGATTTATAGGATGGTAATAGTTCACAATCATTAATTTCAAGGATACCCTTCTTGATTAACTTGTCTATCCTGTTCTTGTTCACATAATCCAGCCTATAATGCTAAAGGTAGGAGTCACTGACATTATCTATCCTAGAGTATTTGTTCGATGTGTATATTACACCAATAGACTATGATAATATGTATATACCATGTTTTAATAATCCACGCATAATTGTAGCATCATTCACAATGATATCATAAAAATCATCCTTTATTAAAAATTTAAAATCAAGTTTGGCCAAAAGGTCTACAGAGATGATATTCATCAAAAAAGAAGGATAGTAATGACACTCATCTAACATGATACTATTAGACTTGAAAATAGGCTGCATAGTTTCTAAAGCTAGAATTAAAACCAGACTTCTATCTTCAATGTTCAGGAATTGCTTGCTTTCTCTAAATTTTCTACTGACTTACAGTCCCTACAATGAATTATAAATATTAATCAGACTTTTAGTATTCAATACCCAGATAGTAGTATTATAAATAGAGAAATTATAAGGAGTTATCATATAAGTACCTTACGAAGCAACTGATTACTTGTTTTTCTTACTCTTTGGCCTATTTGAGTCAAGAAAAGCTATATATGCCAGACAATTCCTTTTTCAATGATCCAGTTTCTTGCAAAAGAAGCATTCTATTTGGCTCTTATCGACTTTCAACTTTTTGCTCTGTTTTGGCTTTGGATCAACGGCATGATTCTTCTGCACCTTTTTTTCTTTCCTTTTTTAGAGGATCGACGACCCGCAGAAGAACCTTCAATTACATGCACTGGCTCTTTCTGGAGCTGATGGTCCTTCTCAAATGTCTGTAGTAATCTTAGCAAATCATGGTAGTTCACTGTAGGTTTGATCATTCTGTAATGACTCAAGAAAGATAGGTAAGATTTTGGTAGCGAGTTTAGGATAGCATTCTTGTCCAACTGTTCATGTAACAGAAAGTTAAGTTTGCTTAAGCGTTCAATCTGCTCGATTATATACAATACATGATCGATGACTGATGTCCCCTCTTGCATATGGGCATTGAACATAGTGTAGGAGGTTTTATATCTCTCTGCATCCTTAGGGGTGCTGAAGGACTCATTCAACATTTGAATCATATCCTCTGGTTGCACATCCTCAAGCTTATGGCTAAGTTCATCATTCATGGCTGCCCTTATGATGCAACGCATAGTCATGCGATCATTGAGCCACTTCAAATAAGTACCTCTTATAGCACAGGGTGTGTGACAGTAGTTTCTTCGGATGTTGGATCCATAAGAATGTACAAGATCTTTTCATGCTCCAGAATGATCTTCAACTTTCAATACCAGCCATCGAAGTTGGATCCGATAAGCTTGTCACTATCCAACAGTGAATGGAGCGATAGTGTATTGGCCATAGCTGAAAAAAAAATATAAATCTATTAGTATATAAATTATTTTAATCTTAAAGATATAAACTTTAGTCTAAAGGTACTTTCACTATTTTGTACAAATTGGTAACCTCTACCTTCAATTTAAAAAATTACATTAATTCTTTAGTAGGTACTAGAATCCACATAGACTAAATTCGAATCTGAGTATGGCTCAGCTAATCTTAGTGCATCCATGGATAGGTCCCTAACCAATTATTTCTCCAAACAACTTCTAGCAATTAGGTTTTGCTCCAGGCATCTCTTCAGCAGGTGTGTAGAGCCTTCACTGAAAATCCTCGTTAGGTCCAACCATTAACATGACTACACCAGACGCATCTAACAAATGAATGTCTAGGTCCGAGTGTGGCTCAGCTAACCTGAGCATTGATCTGAAGGGCACAACAAGATGGTCATATGATGAATGATAATTCTAATACCCAATATACACCAAGTGTGTCGTGCCTCCAATGCTTATTTAGAATATTGGACTCATTATCATATATCTTAATGGGAGGCTATAAACTAGTTATCCCCACAACTATATCATTTTAAGGATCTAATAATTTAAAAAATTTGATTTAATAATTTGAAAATAAGAGAAAAAATTCATCTGCAAGTTGTAAATCCTCCCATTGACTTCACCAAGTCATGAAGAAGACTTTATATAAGTTGATCTAAAAATATCTAAATCAGTCATACTGATTTACCTTGATGGTATGGGTCAACTTGAATCGATTAGTGATCTAATCAAAACATAATCTATCATGTTGGCCAAATAAGTGAGATCGATGGGAGGGATATGCCATTAACTCGCCATAGACACCATCTAGATGAGTAGCTTTCAATTAATGACTACCAATCAAAACTGTCAAACTTATCTTAGATACCAACTGGTTCATTAGTTTCAGTTTGGTCCATCAGAAGATTCGAGCTAAACCACTGAGCCATGATTATGGTCCATTTAGTAAGGTCAAAAATATGGACTTGATCAAGCTTCAATTGTTGAAGTTGATCTGGAGAAATTTCAATCTATTCTAATTCAACTCTTGATTAGATTTAACTAATTTTTTTATTTAATCCATATATATTTTTAACCCTAGGTCTAACCCAATAGGAGGACCTGATTTATGCTAACCCATTGCCCATCGATTTATGTGGTATCTTAAAATCTTCAATTCTCAAATTTAAATCATTTTAAAATTTAATTTCAAATTAAGTATGTGAAACGTATATTTCAATTTTGTAGAACTATTCTACTAGAATTTCAAGTGAAGCATACCATATATTTCATATCATAAAAATTAATTTTTATATCCATGTTTAATAATTAAACATGCATAATTATGATCTAAACTTCATATATACATCACACATGTCATGACTGCTTTTAGATCACTACCAATTATATCTAATGTAACATGCTATTCAGATTTTAAAATAATTTTTATATCTAAATTTATTTTATTGTAATGAGTCATAAATCATTTTAGATCTAATCTAAACTTATATATGATCAAACTAATTCATAAAAATTTATTCGCTGTTGTTCTTCATGAAACAAGATCATAATGACACCCCTATACATCATAAGAGAACCCGTCGAATTGGTAAGATAGGGACATCAATCCCTACTTCCTCTTATGACCAAATGGTCTGGTGATCTCATCAATCTGAGTACTGGGGTACTAAGATCTAAAATCTAATTTCAAATAAAAATTACATCTACATATAATAATCAAAACAAAGTAGGTGCGAATATGACTTTGATCATATCAACCATATTCTTCATCTAATCTAATTAGATTTAATGCATCATATATATCATATCAGATCTGAAACTCAATTTATACAGGATATAAAAAATTAAATTCAGATCTAAAATTATATAGAAAAATATTTAGATATACATATGAATACATAAAAATTAATTTCTGGTTAGATTTATTTCAACATTGTACAAAATTTTGATAGAAATCAAATCTAAAAATCTGTCAAAATAGATTCAATTTAGATCTGAAATAAGTCTAATTTTTAATCTAAAATAATAATATAAAAATTTTATTAAAATTAATTTAAAATAGATTTTAAAAGAGATTGTTATTTCAAAAAAATCTACAATAATAAAATTCTGTTATAATAAATTTATAACAAACTTTAACTAACCATTGATTAGGTTCACGAAATCTAATCAAAATCAGATCATAAATTTTATTTAAATATATCTAAATTAGATTTAATATCTAATATAAAATTTTAATCACATATCATATGTAAATCTATCAGAAAAAGTCAGTTATGTATCCATATATCAAAGTCTGGCTCTGATACCAGTTGAAGAAAAAAATATGATTCAGGATTGGATCGTCAGGGAGCATCTAAAAATTTTTTTATAATAAGCTAAAAAAATTTTTATCTTTTACCAGATACATAGTGAAATATGGATCAAATCCAAAAAGGTTTTTTGAATCTAAAGCCTCATAAAGGTTTGAATGTACAAACCCTCTACTTCGCATGAATGTCAGATTTTGTAGGAAAGTAAAATGAAGCTTCAGATCATCGTACCTTCTTAAGGCAGCAAAGAGAGGAGAAAGAAGACCTTTGGTGTGATGCCTCACACCTGAAATTGGGATGCCAAAACTCTTCACACCAAGATGGGTTGGATGCCTAAGTTTTACACACCAAGGAGAAGAGATGCCTCTATTCTCTTACACGCCACCTCTTTCTCTCTTTTTCACCTTAGCATACAATCTAATTGTTATACTTTGATGGTTAGAGGTCCTTCCTATTTATAGATAATTTTTTATAACCTAATAGACTAAGAGTCCTAATTCAAATCAGCTTTGAATTAATCCTTCCCTTATCTAACAAGGAGTCCTATTTGAGATAGGATATGTGCCTAATTAGGCACCCCCATGCACCCATGCCTGAAAGAATAGTGCCCTACAAGCCAATCGTATGAGTGATACAATAAAACTTTTCTAAATAATCTTCCAACTCATATTATGATATTATTCAAATTTCTATGAATTGAGGCATTATGATTCATCATTATAGCTGCATCTTATTATATTCCATTAAGATTATGATGAACCTCATAGATTAGGTCATTGATTTTAGAGGACATGAATGGAGTTCATGCCTGTGAGATCTAAAATCTTAAAATCTTAATCTAAAATATTTCTAATCATAGGAGCATTATATCGGGAATCAATGTTTCGGATAGACTGGCACATCCTATGTATCTCGATGAAGAGGGTGGCTGATCTCACAAGCCACTTGTGTAAGATACTAATATAAAGATGTGGGTACTCATTAAGAAATGAGTTCATTGAATTGATCTGCTAAGAGAGAACATCTTATGGAGCTTTATCTGCATGTCAAAAGATGATCTTCTAAGTGGGAGTTGTGCAAGTGATCTTTAGACCTGAGATCACCATGAAACCTTATGCATAGGAATCCATATTTTGGTTTATACTCACTCATAATAATTAAGTCATGAATGGGGTATTCTGGATATAAAAAAATATGCATGGAGGTTGTGAGTAGATCAACAAGAAATCAATCACTTCTAGTAAGAGGAGCTATCATCTTATGTATTATCATCTCTAGATGACTCTGAAAATCTCTGACCAGAGTGGGATGGATATTAGAAGATTTCTAATATTTCATCATTGAGTCATCATTGATGGATGGATAATCGAAAGGAATATGTTAGTGAGTTTGATATGTTTTCATACTCACAGACATATTCAGGATGTAGGATGATCGAAGGATTGAATTGCATGGTAACTCGCCACTGAAGGATATATTTGATATTTTTATCAAATTTTTTATCTTCTAGGTAGGCATGATATATTGCTAGATATCAATTTTATCTTATAGATTTTCATAAATTAAAGTGATTAATTCATGAGTCAATTAGAAAGGATTCTAATTTGACAACACGAGTTGGCATAGTTTGGACCTTAATCGATTAGAAGTGGTCTAATCGAATTAGGTTAACTAGCACCCAGACCTACTACTGGCTAAAAAGGAATCCAAAGGGTCACACATATTAAGAAATTAGCCAAAGACCCATTTGATATGGTTGACTAAAAATTTGGATCCAATCAGGACTTCTAGTAAGCATGCTAGCACATGTGGAAACCCTAGCTCCTTGAATCGGTTTCGATTTGGGCTTGAATCTCGCAAATTGATCAAACCTAATTGGCCTAATGATTAATTAAGATTTGGATCTTAGTTAGCCTCCAAGAGGTATCCAAATAAGGCATCCAAATTGAAAGAAGAGTACCCTATAAGCCAATCGTAAGTATGTTGCGATGGGACTTTCTTTAAAATTTTTCAACTCATGAAACGACATTTATCATTTGAGGCATTGATTCATCATTTTAACTGCATCTTAATTTATCTAAGATTATAATGAACCTCAAAGATTAGAATAATGATTTTAGGAGACATGAATGGGTCATGCTAGTGAGACCTAAAATCTTAAAATTTTAATCTTAAATATTTCTGGTCGTAGGAGCATTGAGTCGGAGATCAATGTTCCAGATAGACTGTGTTGGGAATAGTGTCCCAAAGTCAATCGTCAGCCTATTGATGGTTGTGCTCATTTTTATATTTGTACATGAATTATAAATTAATAAAAATTATTTTGATATTTTTCATCACAAAATATTTCATCTTCTAATGAACTCCTATGTTGTGGTGAAGTCCTTAGGACTATTTAGACTCGACAAAAGAGGATTTATCGTTTAGTCCTTAAATCTGTTCGTGACCAAATGATACGTTGTTACCAAGGATGACAATGTTTATCAAGCATAGGTCATTGTGTGCCATATAGGTTGGTTGTCCTCTTAACCAATGAGTATGGAGACACTGGTATGGCATACAGGTGAGATGTAAGGGTACATCTACACTGAACGTGACCGACTCCGGAGCTATTTCTATTGTCAAGATTTGCTCTGATGGAATATGGGTAAAAATATCCCTCCGACCTGAGACCGCCACGGTGACTTGCAAGCAACTCACTGCACTTAGGCACTAGACTACCTGAATTTTTAATTCAGTGACGAAAGGCTGCTGGGTGTAGTCAAGTACTTAACTTATCGGTGCGTGTGTCAGGATGGGATTGACCACTCCAGTTTAGGAGCTGTGTACAGTCGTGTTTCAATTTAGCAAAACCTTGGCCAGGGTAGTCCTTGTGAGGAGTCACAGGACTGTTTGAGTTGAGCATGATTCGGATGATCTGATCAGGGTTGATAGTTTAACCCTGAGTCATCCTAAACACAAAGGTCAAAAGGATGAATTATACAATAACCATATTCACATAGGTTCTGAGTATTGCAATTGTAATCATTCGATCTATCTGATCATCGGGTACCATTGCTAGATGGTCACTTCGATTAGTACAGGAATTAGTTCCTGTGCTACCGGCTTAGGTTCGAACCTACGAGGTCACACACATTAGAGGTTCTTATCTGATCTGATGGCTGATATAGAATCCTACATGTTTGAGACTCAGTGATCGAGAATCAGGATTCTCTGATCATGAGTTCCACACATTATGGGTATCGGGGTCAAGAGTCCCACTGGTTGGGATTTTTCGATCAGGTTTACATATCGATGAATTCTGATGTCTGATTGCCCATCGGATTTGGACTCAGTATTTATGAGAGATTTAATTAGTGATTTGATCACTAATTAACTTAATTTGATTGAGTAATTATTTTTGAATCAAATCCAATTGAATTGGATTCGGTTGGGTTTGACCCGATTAGGTTAAGAGTTGACCTAATCGTCGAGATGGTTTGGTCTCTGATTTGATCAAGGATTGGGCTTAGTCAATTTCTGATTTGATTAGAATTTTATTAAGCCTAATTAAGTTGGGTTTAAATTAGTCTAATTAGACCTAACTTATTTGGTTCAATTAGGTTGGTTTAAATAATTAAACCACCTTGACCCAATCTCCATGCGCCACCTCACTTCCATTGCACCCATTTGGATTCATGAGAAGGAAAGTCTCATGAATTTTTTCCTCACGCCAAGCCCTCTCCACACCCCACTTTAATGTACCAAATGGATGGATAAGGATGATTGGTTGGCCATTCAAATTCAAAATAAAGTTTGAATTTGAATGAGTAATCAATCTTTGCACCTTATCCCTTTTTTTATGTCCTATTTATTACATGAGAAAAGATTTCTCATGAAATCACTCCATGCATAATTTAAGCCATGCCTCACACGTTTAGTGGATAAGGGATGAGTTGGTGTCCATTTGAATTCAAAATTTGATTTGAATTCAAATGTGCAATTACTCATCTTTATCCTTTCTTTTGGATAAGACGTTTGACGTTGTTATAAAAGGAGGAGAAGAGTGGGGCATGCAAGAAGAAGATTTTTGGAGAAAAATTTTAGGGTGTGAGAAGTCTTGTGCGTGAGAAGGAAGTCTATATCCTTCCAAGAGAAAAAGAAAGAAAAATGGGTGCAAAGTTTCTGGTGAGTTCCCTAGAGTTTTAGCCTGGGATTCGGGAAGTGAGAAAGTAAGCTACGAGTGTCGTGAGCCCACAAAATCTTAGAGAGATTTTCAACATCCTCTCAAGCATGTCTATTGATGATCCGAAGCATTCGAAGAATCGACAGACATCGATCGAAAGAGTTCGATCAGCATCCACCGTCAAAAGGGCTCTACAACGAGCTAGCACTCGTGAAGAGTCGATCAGATCGGAAGCTTCATGTGGATGATCCGCAGAGGCTAGATACGCTGTATGGCTGCATCGCGATGATCAGACTCTTCCGACGGTGATCAGATTGCGACGATCTACTACCCGCACAAAGGTATTGTGTTCTGAACACATTACAGTAAAGTGTTTACTGTTCGAATTTGAATTTCAAATTTAAATGAATGCATGCTATATATCATATTTAGATCCTAGTGTAGGATAAATTTATATTAATTAATTAGATTAATTAATATTTTTTCACTATAAAATCATAATTTTGAAAAAGTTTTAAAATTATCATTTTACCCCTGCACTGAATTTTTCCCCACAAATGGTATCAGAGCGGGTTCTAAGATATGATATATGAATTTGCATGCATAGATTAAGTTGTAATCTAAAAGTTTAAATTTGAAATTTAAAATTTAAAATTTGAATTTTGAAAGTTGTTCGAAATTCAAAATTTAAAAGTTTGAAATTCAAAATTTGAAATTTGAAATTTGAAATTTAAAATTCAAAATTCAAAAATTTAAAATTCAAAATTTGAAATTTGAAATTTGAAATTTGGGTGAAATTTCAAATTTGAAATTCAAAATTTAAAATTCAAAATTTGAAATTCAAAAATTTGAAATTTGAAATTTATTTAAAATTTGAAATTCAAAATTTAAAATTTAAAATTTGAAATTTAAAATTTAAATTTTGAAATTAGTATATTTAGATATACTTGATCCAAGTAGCAAATAATCGAATTGGGTTGGTTGCCATGGCTGTCCGGTCATAGGAGAAAAGTAGGGTTTAAAGCCCCTCTCCTCCCATTCGATGGGGTCTCCTATGGTGGTAGGGGTGCCGCTGTAATTATATCCCATACAGATGAAGCAGCGAAAGAAATTAATTGTAAAGGTTCAATTGTGAAATTTATCATGAATGTGTTAGATTAGATCTAAAGGAATATTCATGATTTATTTTGATTGAGTTATTTTCTGTTATGTAATTAGCAATAGGATTGCTATTTATGAAATGTGCTGATCTATTTGTGAAATGAGTCAACATATTTGGTGAACAAAAAATAAAACCTTTCAAATTTAAAAATTATTTTCGAAATGTCAAACCCTGACCCATCAGCCCAAATACTTAATTAAAAGAATTAAGTGTTGTCTAGTAGGTCTAGAATTATGAATTAAGACCTAAGACAATTACATAAACTTGTGGGTCAATAGGTTAGATGGATTAGGTCCATAATTGGGTTAGACCTAAGGTTAGCTTAAAGAAATGAACTAAATTAGAGTAATTGGTCAAATCTAATCAAAAGTTGAATTAGATTAGGTCAAGGATACTCTAGACTCAACTCCAATAGTTATAGTTGAATGGGTCCATGTCTTTAACTAGACCAAGATGGACTTAATTCATGGCTACACGGTGGAACCCTATTTACTAAGTTGATCAAATTAAAACTAATGAACCGGTTGGTGTCTAACGTAAGTTTGGCAGTTTGACCAGTGGTTTTTAAGCAGGAGCTACTCGCAGTGATTTGATCTCTGACGAGTTAATGGCTTATCCCCACCACTGATCTCACTTACCTGGCCAACCTGGTGAATTAGGTTTTGATTAGATCACTTGGTGATTAGGGCTCACCCATGTCATTAGGTAAATCAGTTTGACTGATTTAGGTGCTCCTAATGCCAGCTTTAAGTAAATCCTTTTTAATCTGACTTGGTGAAGTCAGTGGGAGGATTGAAATTGACTGGATATTTTCTTCTCATTTATCCTTTAATAAAATCTTCAAAAATTATTAGGTCCCTAAAAATGATTAAGTTATATTGATAACTAAGTCATAGCCTCCCATTAAGTGAGTGATAATGAGTCCATTAGTTTAATAATCATTGGAGGCCCAAAGGCCGGTGCTTATTGACTAATGGAATTATCATTCATAATATGATAATTTGGTTTGAGTCTTTCTGATGGTGGTCAGGTTGGCTGGCCAAAGTCGAGCCTGATCATTTATTGATCCGATTCACCAAATCAAATCATGTTAATGGTTGGACCTAACCAGATCTTTTCAGTGGAGGCCAAAGCCTACTGATTAGGTTCTGGGGCAAAATCAATTACTAGAAGTTGTTTAGAGAAACAACTGGTTATGAACCTACCCATAGATGCACATGGGTTGACCAACCAAAAGTTGGGCTCGTGTGTAGTCTGTGTGGATTCTAGTACCCACTAAGGAATTAAAGTAATTCTTCGAATTGGAGGTTGAGGCTACCAGTTCGTAAAAATACTGGAAGAAACTTTAGACTAAAGTCCAAGTCTTTAGTATTTATAATTTATGTACTAATAGAGGTCTGGTTTTCCTTTATGCAGCTATGGCCACTACCCTATCCCTCCGATCATTATTAGATAATGACAAGCTCATGGGACCTAATTTCGATAGCTGGTATCGAAAATTAAAAATTATCCTTGAGCATGAGTGGATCCTTTATGTAGTAACGGATCCGGTACCTGAGGAGCCAGCCCCAAACGTTAGAGAGACGATCTGAGATACTTATCAGAAGTGGCTCAACGACCACACCACAATTCGGTGTATTATGCTGGCGGCAATGAATGATAAGTTCAGCCGCAGGTTCGAGAATGCCCAGCCACAGGAGATGCTTCAAATGTTGAACGACTCCTTTGGCATGCCTGACGATGTTGAAAGGCACAAAACTAGTTATGCCATTTTCAATGCTCGGATGAGGGATGGAGCCTCAGTCACTGATCATGTACTGTACATGATTGAAATGATTGAGCACCTAACTAAACTGGACTTTCCCCTGCACGAGCAGCTCGGTAAGGATGCGATCCTTAATTCATTGCCCAAGTCTTTCCTCTCCTTCTTTACTCATTTTCGGATGACAAAGCCTGCAGTGAACTACCACGGTTTGTTGGGGTTGCTGCAGAACTTTGAGAAGGATCATCAGCTCCATAAGGAGTCGGTGAATGTTGTGAGAGGGTCTTCTTCTGGTCGTCGACACTTTAAGAAAGGGAAGAAGAAGAACAAGAAAAAGAAGAATAAGAAGGTGCAGCTGCATGCTGGGACGTCTGCACAGGGTCAGATCAAGAAGTGCAAGCCCGACCAGAGCCAGGCAGAGTGCTTCTTTTGCAAGAAGCAAGGGCACTGGAAGAGGAACTGTCCTCTATACATTGCTTCCCTGGACCCGAATAGGCCGAAGAAGAAGCAAGGTACTTATATGATAACACCTTGCAACTTTTTCATTTGTGATACTACTGCCTGGGTATTGGATACCGGAAGCCCTTATCATATTTGCAATTCGATGTAGGGTCTGCAGGTCAGTAGGAGATTTGATGAGGGCGAGAGATTCCTGAACATTGGAGATGGAAGCAAAGTTTCAGTTCTAGCATTAGGAATCATGAACCTTATAATCAATTCTCGAAACATAATTCTGAGTGAATGTCACTATTATCCAAACTTTTTATTAAATATTATTTCTGTAGGCCTTTTGGCCATGAACGGTTATCAATTTTTAATAAAAGAAAATATTTGCAATATCATTTTGAATGGTGTTACAATGTTTGTTGGACAACTTAATAATGAAATTTACTTTCTATCACAACCTGTTAATGTGGTTCAAACCTCTGATAAATGCTCTAGAATAGATAATGTGTCAAAAGTCTACCTTTGGCACTGTAGGCTACGTCATATCAATAAGAACAGGATAAACAGGTTGGCTCAAGAAAGAATTCTTGAAGTAGGTGATTGTGAATCACTTCCAACCTGTGAGTCCTGTCTTCTTGATAAAATGACCAAATCACCTTTTACTGGAAAAGGTGAGCGACCCAGTGAACTCTTGGGTTTGGTACATTCTGATGTATGTGGTCCCATGAGCTCAAGTGCAAGAGGTGGATATTTCTACTTCATAACCTTCACAGACGACCTATCGAGGTATGGGTATGTCTATTTAATGAAGCATAAATCGGAGTCGTTTGAAATGTTCAAACTATTATGAAATGAGGTAGAAAAATAAACTGAAAAGTATATTAAAACTCTTCGATCTGATCGAGGAGGTGAATACCTTTCCAATAATTTTCTGACATATCTTGGGGAGAATGGGATTCTCTCTCAGTGGACTCCTCCTGGAACACCACAACATAATGGTGTATCTGAAAGGAGGAATCGGACCTTGTTGGACATAGTTCGATCCATGATGGGGTTTGCTGGTCTGCCGATCTCTCTCTGGGGATATGCACTCGAATCGGTTTGTTACCTTCTAAATAGAGTTTCGAGTAAGTCTGTAACCAAAATGCTATATGAGATATGGATAGGACGTAAGCCAGTACTTTCGCACCTTAGAGTTTGGGGGTGTCCGGCTTATGTTAAATGTTTAATTACGGACAAGCTTGGACCTAGGTCTGACAAGTGTAATTTTATAGGGTATCCAAAAGAGACCAAAGGGTATTACTTCTACCTAGCTGATGAGCAAAAAGTGTTTGTCAGCCTTAAGGCAATCTTTTTGGAAAGGGTGTTCCTTGGTGAAGGGACTGTTGCCTCTAAGGTCAAACTTGACGAAGTTCGGCAGGTGGAAAAATCGACACAAGTTGCTGAATCTGAACCGGATTTGGTTAGATCAGATCCGGAGCCCATTGTTCAAGCACCCTTAAGGCGATCTGGTAGAGTACCACGTCAATCGGACAGATACTATGGTTTCTTGGTCTGGGACGACGATCCTATCGAACTTGATGAAAATGATGAGGATCCGATCACCTACATGGATGCAATGCAGAGATCCGACTCTGAAAAATGGCTGGAAGCCATGAAATCCGAAATGGAGTCCATGAAGGTCAACGATGTGTGGACATTGGTTGACCCACCCGAAGGAGTAAAACCCATAGGGTGTAAGTGGATCTTCAAGAGGAAGAGAGGCGCATATGGAAAGGTGGAAACCCATAAAGCTCGTCTGGTTGCCAAGGGATATCGTCAACATTATGGTATAGACTATGAAGAGACATTTTCTCCTGTGGTAATGCTCAAATCCATTCGGATTATGCTTGCGATAGCTGCCCATCTGGACTATGAAATCTGGTAGATGGATGTGAAGACAGCTTTCCTAAACGGAGAGCTGGATGAAGAGGTGTAAATGATACAACCTGAAGGATTCACATTCACAGATGAGTCTAAGGTGTGCAAGCTACAGAGGTCCATTTATGGACTTAAGCAGGCATCACAGAGTTGGAACATACATTTTGATAAGACGATCAAGACGTATGGCTTCGTTAAGAACGGAGAAGATCCATGCATTTATAAGTGGGCTAATGATCCAGTAGTAGTATTTCTTGTATTGTATGTGGATGACATTCTCTTAATCGAGAATGATGTTCCTGCATTACAGAGAATAAAGATTTGGCTGTCGTCACAGTTCTCCATGAAAGATCTGGGAGAAGCTTCTTACATCCTAGGGATGAGGATCTATAGGGATAGATCTAAAAGATTACTTGGTTTATCTTAGTCCACGTACATTGATACTATGCTGAAGAGGTTCAGCATGGAGAATTCCAAGAAAGGCTATCTTTCGATAGGCCATGAAATTTCTCTCTCAAAGAAGGATTGTCCGACAACACCTCAAGAGAGAGAGCGTATGGGTAGGATTCCATATGCTTCGACAGTGGGATCGATCATATATGCCATGACATGTACACAACCAGATGTGGCATACTCACTAGGGGTAGTGAGTAGATACCAATCTGATCCAGGAGAGAATCACTAGAAGGTTGTTAAAACCATCCTGAAGTATTTAAGAAATACTAAGGACCAGTGGCTTATTTATGGTGAATCAGACTTGAGACTTATAGGGTTTACAGACTCTAGTTTTCAGTCTGATCATGATGACAGCAAAAGTGTGTCGGGATTTATTTTTACCCTTAATGGTGGGGCTATCTGCTGGAAAAGTTTCAAGCAGCACACAGTGGCTGATTCAGTTTGCGAGGCAGAGTATATCGCTGCATCAGATGCTGCCAAAGAAGCGGTGTGGCTGAAAAAATTTATCATCGAGCTCGGAGTAGCACCCTCCCTTGTTGGTCCAGTTCTGCTCTACTGTGACAGCTCTGGAGCCATTGCTCAGGCGAAGGAACCAAAGGCACACCAGCGGACGAAGCATATTCTGTGCCGCTACCATCTCATCTGGAAAATTATGGATCGAGGTCACGTCGATCTTCAGAAGATCAACGGAAAGGAGAACCTGGCTGACCCATTCACTAAAACCATTGCGGTGAAGGAGTTCGACAACTACAAGTCAAAGATGGGTATTAGATATTGCACCGATTGGCTTTAGGCCAAGTGGGAGATTGTTGGGAATAGTGTTCTAAAGTCAATCGTCAGCCTGTTGACGGTTGTGCTCATTTTTGTATTTGTACATAAATTATGAATTAATAAAAATTATTTTGGTATTTTTCATCACAAAATATTTCATCTTCTAATGAACTCCTATGTTGTGGTGAAGTCCTTAGGACTATTTAGACTCGACAAAGGAGGATTTATCGTTGAGTCCTTAAATCTGTTCGCGATCAAATGATATGTTGTTACCAAGGATGATAACATTTATCAAGCATAGGTCGTTGTGTGCCATATAGGTTGGTTGTCCTCTTAACCAATGAGTGTGGAGATACTGGTATGGCATACAGGTGAGATGTAAGGGTACATCTGCACTGAACGTGACCGACTCCGGAGCTATTTCTGCTATCAAGATTTGCTCCGATAGAATATTGGTATAAATATCCCTCCGACCTGAGACCGCAACGGTAACTTGCAAGCAACTCACTGCACTTAGGCACTGGACTACCTGAATTTTTAATTCAGTGACGAAAGGCTACTGGGTGTAGTCAAGTACTTGACTTGTCGGTGCGTGTATCAAGATGGGATTGACCACTTCAGTTTAGGAGATGTGTACAGTCGTGTTTCAATTTAGCAAAATCTTGGCCAGGGTAGTCCTTGTGAGGAGTCACAGGATTGTTTGAGTTGAGCACGATTCGGATGATCTGATCAGGGTTGACAGTTTAACCCTGAGTCGTCCTAAACACAGAGGTCAAAAGGATGAATTATACAGTAACCATATTCACGTAGGTTCTGAGTGTTGTGATTGCGACCATTCGACCTATCCGATCGTCGGGTACCATTACTAGATGGTCACTTCGATTAGTACAGGAATTGATTCCTGTGCTACCGGCTTAGGTTTGAACCTGCAGGGTCGCACACATTAGAGGTTCTTATCTGATCTGATGGCTGATGTATAATCCTACATATTTGGAACTCAATGATCGAGAATCAAGATTCTCTAATCACGAGTTCCACACATTATGGGTACCAGGGTCAAGAGTCCCACTGGTTGGGATTTTTCGATCAGGTTTACATATCGATGAATTCTGATGCCTGATTGCCCATCAGATTTGGACTCAGTATTTATGAGAGGTTTAATTAGTGATTTGATCACTAATTAACTCAATTTGATTGAGTAATTATTTTTGGATCAAGTCCAATTGAATTGGATTCAGTTGGGTTTGACCCGATTAGGTTAAGAGTTGACCTAATCGTCGAGATGGTTTGGTCCCTGATTTGATCAAGGGTTGGGCTTAGTCAATTTCAGATTTGATTAGGATTTTATTGAGCCTAATTAAGTTGGGTTTAAATTAGTCTAATTGGACCTAACTTATTTGGTTCAATTAGGTTGGTTTAAATAATTAAACCCCTTTGACCCAATCTCCATGCGCCACCTCACTTCCATTGCACCCATTTGGATTCATGAGAAGGAACTTGTCATGCCCCCGACCCGAGATTGTGGATCGAGGGTTATGGCAACCGCCGCGTACTCATAGAAAACTCTTTCCATAAGCATGCAAGGCATCTTATCATGCTATCTTAAAATAACAGTGGAATAATTAGTCAATAATTCAAATATAACGACCTAAATTTTTTTTCTTTAATGTCTCAATAAATTCAACAATGATTCATACTCCTTACGTCAAATTCAATAAGACTTTCAACCGAAAATAAAAGTATAGAGATTCTGCTTCTGATCACTCTTCCATTTATATCTTGTATCATCTTAATTCCTCAACATCTGTAAAAATACTAAAATAAGAGATAATGAGCTAGACAGCCCAGTAAGTAATGATCACTTTTCAATAGATTTCATCAGGTATATAAGTAAATAATCATTTATAGAAAATAAGCATATAGAGTTCATCAATTTGAAATCAATTTTCAATTATGTAATATAATTCATGCCAAATTTATTTCTTTTTCAAAAATTCAAGTTTCTTTTGAGAATTCAATTTCTTTTGTTCTTCAATTCTTTTCGTCAACCATGAGCTATGACCATATTTTTCCTGTGGCAGGGTTATAATACCACGTATCTGCTTGCGGTAGGCTGCGAATCATCTGGCAGCTATGTCCCTTGGAACCGCTGGTCTCGCTGTCTGTTTGTCGCGGTCTCTCTGGCGACATGTCGCTGGTCTCGCTGGCGACATAAACCCTCAGGACAATCAATTACCAATGTATATGCCCCCATTGGTGGGTCCTTTACATAGTCAGGTTGTCAATTCATAATGTTTCTTATATTATAATTCTTCATAAATCATATTTCATATTTTAATTTTGATAATAAAACATATAATCATGTAGTATCAAAATCAATCAATATAATGCATCATGAAATCAATATGTT
Organism: Elaeis guineensis; assembly: GCF_000442705.2. NCBI lineage: Eukaryota > Viridiplantae > Streptophyta > Magnoliopsida > Arecales > Arecaceae > Elaeis > Elaeis guineensis. Next base: position 52,985,138 of record NC_025997.2, read on the forward strand.
CAATCATGCTTCATCATAACATTTCAAATAAGATATTTTCATAACAAAATACCATTCATCCAATTCATGCATCGTTTTACAAATCATGTCAGAAAAATATATTATAATTTATCGATAAATCTAGAAAAAATAAAACAATACTTACCTCGAATGCATTCCAATAAATTCATATAATTCTATAAATTTTCTTCCAAAAATTTTATTCATAGATCATATCGCGATATCCCATGATCAAACATCCACAATCATATACAGAATCAATTTCAATAATTAGAAAGAATACGAATACTATATTTCAACGGTTTAGATTGAATCCGATCATCTAATCAAAATCTAATTAGAACCTAAACGATCCAAAGTTTGATTATCAGATCAAATCGGATTTGAAGTGATAGGACCGAGATTTTTTTTTTCATCGATTTCATAAAATCAAGTGGAGAGAGAAAATTAGAGGAGAGAGAATTCATGAGGTACAATTTGAATTGATCAGGTGACACAATCCAACATTACGATTGGTCCAATATCTCGAGTGGTGAAATCAACATGATCAAATCAAGTCATGGCTAGATCGGAATCATGGATGATCAAATCTAAAGATTCATGGTCTGATCAAGGTGGGTGCCAGTACGCTGTCTGACAATCATGGATCAGGATTCTTCATTAGAATCAGATCAAGACTATTAAAAGAAATTTCTTCATTCACTAACCTTTTTAAAGAGAGAATCAGTCAAGAGAGAGAATATTTTAGAGAGAGAAAATTTTAGAGAAAGAAAACTCATCTTGAATTCTTCAAACAATATGATTCAACAAATCTGATCGATCAGATCAAATCATGCTAAAATTATCTGTGGATATTCAATAAAATCATAAAAAATAGAATCTTAAAATACCTTATCTGATCAAAGTGGATGTCGGTGTACCGTCCGACGATCGCAGATCAAAAATCCATCACTGGGATCATTTAAATTCATCATCATTCTTCTCAAAATTTTAAAAATCTTAGGAGAGAGAAACAATCTAGAGGAAGGATTCTAGAGAGAGAAAGTAGAGAGAGACAGTCCAATTCTAGAGAGAGAAAATACTAGTTCAGGCTGAAAAGAGAGAGGGAAGAGAGAGAATTTTCTTTCTCATATTTTATTATTTATATCATTATTTATTAATTAATTTAAAAATTTTTCTTTTCTTTTCTCTTCTTTTCTTTCTTTCTTTCTTTTTTTTTCACAGAAGAGAGGAGGGAAAATCCTATTATTATTATTATATTATTATTATATTATTTTTCTCCTTCTTTTTCCCCTTTTTTTTTTCTTTTCTTTTTCTTTTCCTTCTTTTTCTTTTCTTTTTCTTTTCTTTTGCTTCTTCTTCTTCTTCTTTTCTTCTTCTTTTCCCGTGGGTTTCTTTGGGCCGAAACAGGGGACCGTGAGGTCCCCTCGTTGGCTGGCCGACCGGTGGCGCAGCCGGCATGGGGCGGCCATTGGCAGGAGGGGAGGCGATCCGACGGTAGGAGGCGGCCAAACCGGTGGTCGGCGGTGACCACCGACGACAAAAAAATGGCAAAAATGAAGATTCTTCTACAACAAAATCCGGCGACTCCGGTCGCCAGCGAGCGTGCACATCGGCATGGGAAGGAAAGGGGAGGAGAGAGGAAGGGGAGGAGGCTTATCTTCGATGCTGGTGAAGCTTTTCCGATGAGAAATTGGACGGCACAGGGACGGTCTTCCACAGGATTTTTTCGGTGATTGCCGCCGACCGAGCTTAGAATCTTCGGTGGAAGGAAGAGAGGAGGGATCTCCTCCTTAAATAGAGCCGGAGAGAGCTCGTCTCCGACTCTGATTGGGAGCCGACGAGAGGAGGGAGTCTTCCTCCTCCTTAAATAGAGCCGGAGGGAGCTCGTCTCCGACTCCGATTGGGAGCCGACGAGAGGAGGAAGAAGACTCCCTTTGGGAGTCTTCTCCCCTGTTTTTTTTTTTTTTCGGGCTTTGGCTGATCTGGGCTGGGATTCTTACTCGAGCCGGGCCGGGCTATCACATTCTTTCCCTCTAAAAGAAATTTCATCCTCGAAATTTTTCTTGCTTGAGTCTTCATAGTTTCTTACTTGAATCTCATCCATAAATATTTCAATATTCTAATTCTTGGTATGAATTCATTCTTAAATCATTTCATAAGGAAAAAGTCGGTACTTCAATATCTATCTGAAACGAAACCATTCATTTTCTTATTTATCAAAATCAACATCTCAAAGATTTTTAATATTTCAAAAATTTTGAAATTATGTTCTTATTTCCTATAAAATAATGTTCAATACCTCATGACTAGATCAAAATCAAATCTATCTCTTGTGAATAGAAGAAGGTCAATGTCTCTATTCTTGCATAAGAACTTCATTCATCATTATTCATTTATTTATTTATTTCAAAATATTAACCACTCTTAATTTCAACCCATCATAAGATAGGAAAACATACTTCTATGAATCATATGATGACATCCCAATCAATCAAAATTCAAAAATATTTTCTCTTATTCATACTTTCAAAGGTTGAAGATTTATCATTTCAATCTCATTCTCAAACTTTTGATATTTTAATTCTCGATACAACTTCATCATTAAGTCATTTCATAAAGATCAATATCACCATTGTTGATTGAATCAATATCACTATTTCTAGTCATCAAAATTTTCTTACTCAAACCCTCAAACTCTTAAATATTCTAATTCTTGAAGCAAATTTTTATCATTAAGTCATTCCATAATAAAAATCAATAACTCAAAAATTGATCTACATCAAAACTATATTTTTTTTATAATCAAAATCAATGTCTCTATTCTAAGTAAGTATATCAATTTTCTTCATCTAAACATTAACAACTCTTAATTTATTGATTCATTATCAAATTAAATTATAAATAACTTCAATCTATCTTTTGTAGAATAATCATCAATATCAATAGATAATCTCAATCTTTTCTATTCAGTCAGAAAAATAATAATGATCAAAAGAGTCCAAACTTCAAATTTTATTATACCCTGGAGATAAATATTTGAGTATAATAATCTAAGATCGAAATCATCATTCGATAAATAATCTCAAATTCTTCCTAGTAATTAGAGAATTATAAAATTTAATTCTAGGATAGAAAAAAATTTATCTCTAAATATTCTAAATCTAAAATCAAAAATCAAAGGTCCACTCATCCTAGAATTAGGATGCTAATTATTTTTGTAGCATAGTAGGTGGAAGCTCTACTTTTGAAAATCACATTAGGGATATCCAAAAATAATTTAAAATTTTAAAATATTATTTTTTCTAATATTAATAAATTTCTTGTATCAAACCATATCATCTATCATAATTCTTTAACTCAAAGGATCAACATTCCTGACTTACTCAAAGTAGTCCAGATTACCATACTTTCGCTGCGCACTCTGATCTAACAATCAAAATTTCTTAGGTTCACAGAAAAAAAATTTGATCAAATTATTTTTTTATCTTATCAATAGAAAGGATCTAAAATTTTAAATTTCAATTAAAGTCAAAGATTAACTTTCGATTCTCATTCATACTTTTACTGGTGCACAATAATCTTGATTAACCCTTGAGTCCAGTATCATATTTAAACCATCATATAGATTTACTATAATCAATATGAATCAAATCTTAATTCTCATATCAATTCAATTCGATAATTTTCAAACCAAAAATCTTTATAAGTCAAATTAATGAAGAAAAAAAAATCCTTCGATGCTCCACCAAATTTGGACATAATCAGAATATATAAGAATTTCAAATCATTAATATTTTTTTTTCTAAAATTTTTATCATCAGGATCTTCAATATCTATCAAATATCCTTTCATAACAATCATACAAGCTTCAAAAAAATCAAGTCTCCATTTAATAGTAGATTCAATTAGGGACCTCATTAACAAAAGCAAAGGAAACTCCATATCAATTCTTAAATCCAAAATTTCTAAATTATAAATTCACATGGATCCCTTAATCTGAATTAAATATAAATCAGATCTTTTATCTTAATCTAAAGATATCAATTTTTTCATTACCAACCTCAACAATAATATCAGAAAATCTCTTGATCAACTTAGATACAAAATTTTTTAAATTGAAATTTCATACGCATCATGTAGTCTCCAAGATACATAATAAGATCTATTATTTAGATCTAAGGATGATGATTAAAGATTTTAGTACGATGAATATCCTACAATCTTATAATCGATTTCATCAATAAGAAATAGATTTCTTTGCAGTATCCTCAAATATGCATTCATCTTAATATGCCACTTTATATATAATCCACATATCAAATTCAATTTCGATAAATATTTCAATCAAGCATCATAAAAGATTATTCTTAATCCATCCTGAAATAATATTTTATTATCAAATCTTTATCTGTTCAATAATAGTCAACTTCTCAACTAGAAGTAATATCATAGTATTATTCTCATATCGAATTTGAACTTACGATTCACTTGAATAACCAATGATCAAATTAATAACCATAATGCACAATAAAATTTTATGTCAATCCTTTTGTGATTACTTTCGATCAAGATCTAACTAATCATATTATGATCAATAGATCATCCATCATATTTCAAATTCTATATGTTATAATCTCTTGTGATCCTTTTATACATAATCTCAATGTTTAATCAAAATTTTTAAATATTTCTCCCACTACAATCATCAAAGATCTACACTATAATGTCCCTGGTGTCTATCCACTTATACCCATTCTATATCTGATTCTATATTTCATAATTCATCCACTTATGCTCTGATACCACTATATTTGTTACACCCCCGACCCGAGATTATAAATCAAGGGTCATGGCAACCGCCGCATACTCATAGAAAACTCTTTCCACAAGCATGCAAGGCATCTTATCATGCTATCTTAAAATAACAGCGGAATAATTAGTCAATAATTCAAATATAATGACCTAATTTTTTTTTTTTAATATCTCAATAAATTCAACAATGATTCATTGTCCTTACATCAAATTCAATAAGACATTCAACCGAAAATAAAAGTATAGAGATTCTGCTTCTGATCACTCTTCCATTTATATCTTGTATCATCTTAATTCCTCAACATCTGTAAAAATAATAAAATAAGAGGTAATGAGCTAGACAGCCCAGTAAGCAATGATCACTTTTCAACAGATTTCATCAGGCATATAAGTAAATAATCATTTATAGAAAATAAGCATATAGAGTTCATCAATTCAAAATCAATTTCTAATTATGCAATATAATTCATGCCAAATTTATTTCTTTTTTAAAAATTCAAGTTTCTTTTGAGATTTTAATTTCTTTTGTTCTTCAATTCTTTTCGTCAACCATGAGTTATGACCATATTTTTTTTGTGACAAGGTCATAATACCGTGTATCTACTTGCGGTAGGCTATGAATCATCTAGCAGCCATATCCTTTGGAACCGCTGGTCTCGCTGACGGTTTGTCGCTGGTCTCTCTGACGACATGTCGCTGGTCTCACTGGCGACATAAACCCTCAGGACAATCAATTGCCAACGTATATGCCCCCATTGGTGGGGTCCTTTACATAGTCAGGTTGTCAATTCACAATGTTTCTTATATCATAATTCTTCATAAATCATATTTCATATTTTAATTTCGATAATAAAATATATAATCATGTAGTATCGAAATCAATCAATATAATGCATCAAGAAATTAATATGTTCAATCATGCTTCATCATAACATTTCAAATAAGATATTTTTATAACAAAATATCATTCATCCAATTCATACATCGTTTCATAAATCATGTCAAAAAAATATATTATAATTTATTAATAAATCTAAAAAAAGTGAAACATTACTTACCTCGAACGCATTCCAATAAATCCACATAATTCTATAAATTTTCTTTCAAAAATTTTGTTCGTAGATCATATCACGATATCCCATGATCAAACATCCATAATCCTATACAGAATCAATTTCAATAATTAGAAAGAATACGAATACCATATTTCAACAGTTTAGATTGGATCCGATCATCTAATTTCATCTAATCAAAAATTTAATTAGGACCTAAACGATCCAAAGTTTGATTATCAGATCAAATCAGATTTGAAGTGATAAGATTGAGGTTTTTTTTCCATCGATTTCATAAAATCAGTGGAGAGAGAAAATCAGAGGAGAGAGAATTCATGAGGTACAATTCGAATTGATCAGGTGACATAATCCAACATTACGATTGGTCCAATATCTCGAGTGGTGAAATCAACATGATCAAATCAAGTCATGACTAGATCGGAATCATGGATGATCAAATCTAAAGATTCATGGTCTGATCAAGGTGGGTGCCAGTACGCCGTCTGACAATCATGGAGCAGGATTCTTCATTAGAATCAGATCAAGATAATTAAAAAAAAATTTTCATTCACTAACCTTTTTAGAGAGAGAATCAGTCAAGAGAGAGAATATTTTAGAGAGAGAAAATTTTAGAGAGAGAAAATTTTAGAGAGAGAAAACTCATCTTGAGTTCTTCAAACAATATGATTCAACAAATTCGATCGATTAGATCAAATCATGCTAAAATTATCATGTGAATAATTCAATAAAATCACGAAAAATAGAATCTTAAAATACCTGATCTGATCAAAGTAGATGTCGATGTACCGTCCGACGATCACAGATCAAAAATTCATCACTGGAATCATTTAAATTCATCATCATTCTTCTCAAAATTCTAAAAATCTTAGGAGAGAGAAATAATCTAGAGGAAGGATTCTAGAAAGAGAAAGTAGAGAGAAAAAGTCCAATTCTAGAGAGAGAAAATACTAGTTCAAGCTGAAGAGAGAGAGGGAAGAGAGAGAAACTCTCTTTCTCATATTTTATTATTTATCTTATTATTTATTAATTAATTTAAAATTTTTTCTTTCCTTTTCTCTTCTTTTCTTTCTTTCTTTTTTTTTCATGAAAGAGAGGAGAGAAAATCTTATTATTATTATATTATTATTATATTATTTTTCTCCTTCTTTTTCTCCTTTTTTTTCTTTTCTTTTTCTTTTTCTTTTCCTTCTTTTTCTTTTCTTTTTCTTTTCTTTTCCTTCTTCTTCTTCTTCTTTTCTTCTTCTTTTCCCGTGGGTTTCTTTGGGCCGAAACAGGGGACCGTGAGGTCCCCTCATTGGCTGGCCGGCCGGTGGTGCAGCCGGCGTGGAGCGGCCGTCGGCAGGAGGGGAGGCGATCCGACGGCAAGAGGCGGCCAAACAGGTGGTCGGTGGTGACCACCGACGATGGAAAAATGATAAAAAGGAAGATTCTTCCGCAACAAAATCCGGCGACTCTGGTCGCCGGCGAGCGTGCACTCGGCACGGGAAGGAAGGGAGAAGAGAGAGGAAGGGGAGGAGGCTTACCTCCGACGCCGGCGAAGCTTTTCCGACGAGAAATTGGATGGCACAGGGACGGTCTTCCACGATATTTTTCCGACGATTGCCGCCGATCGGGCTTAGAATCTTCGATGGAAGGAAGAGAGGAGGGATCTCCTCCTTAAATAGAGCTGGAGGGAGCTCATCTCCGACTCCGATTGGGAGCCGGCGAGAGGAGGAAGAAGACTCCCTTCGGGAGTCTTCTCCCCTATTTTTTTTTTCGGGCTTCGACTGATCTGGGCTGGGATTCTTACTCGGACCAGGCCGGGCTATCACAGAACTTCTCATGAATTTTTTTCTCATGCCAAGCCCTCTCCACGCCCCACTTTAATGTGCCAAATGGATGGATATGGATGATTGGTTGGCCATTCAAATTCAAAATAAAGTTTGAATTTGAATGGGCAATCAATCTTTGCACCTTATCCCTTTTTTTATGCCCTATTTATTACATGAGAAAAGGTTTCTCATGAAATCTCTCCATGCATAATTTAAGCTATGCTTCACGCCTTTAGTGGATAAGGGATGAGTTGGTGTCCATTTAAATTCAAAATTTGATTTGAATTCAAATGTGCAATTACTCATCTTTATCCTTTCTTTTGGATAAGACGTTTGACGTTGTTATAAAAGGAGGAGAAGAGTGGGGCGTGCAAGAAGAAGATTTTTGGAGAAAAATTTTAGGGTGTGAGAAGTCTTGTATGTAAGAAGGAAGTCCATATCCTTCCAAGAGAAAAAGAAAGAAAAGAAAGAAAAGTGGGTGCAAGGTTTTCGATGAGTTCCCTAGAGTTTTAGCCTGGAGTTCGAAAAGTGAGAAAGTGAGCTACGAGTGTCGTGAGCCCATAAAATCTCAGAGAGATCTTCAACATCCTCTCAAGCACGTCTGTTGATGATCTGGAGCATCCGAAGAATCGACAGACATCGATCGAAGGAGTTCGATCAGCATCCACCGTCAAAAGGGATCTACAACGAGCTAGCACTTGTGAGGAGTCGATCAGACCGGGAGCTTCATGTGGATGATCCACAGAGGCCAGACATACTGTGTGGCTGTATCGTGATGATCAGACTCTCCCGACGGTGATCAGATTGCGACGATCTACTACCCGCACAAAGGTATTGTGTTCTGAACACATTACAGTAAAGTGTTTACTATTCGAATTTAAATTTTAAATTTAAATGAATGCATGCTATATATCATATTTAGATCCTAGTGTAGGGTAAATTTATATTAATTAATTAAATTAATTAATATTTTTCTACTGTAAAATCATAATTTTGAAAAAGTTTTAAAATTATCATTTTATCCCTGCACTGAATTTTCCCCCACAACTGGCACATCCTATGTATGCTCATGGAGAGGGTGGCAGATCTCACTAGCCACTTGTGTGAGACACTAATATAAGGATGTGGGTACTCATTTGAGAAATGAGTCCATTGAATTGACTCAATGAAAGAGAACATCTAATGAAAGCCTTATTTGCATGTCAAAGATGGTTCTCTAAGTGGGAGTTGTGCAAGTGATCCTTAGACCTAAAACCACCATGGAATCTTATGCACATGAACCCATATTTTGTTCATACCCAGGCATGGCATTAAGACATGTGTGGGGTGTTCTGGATATGATAGAGTGTGTATGAAGGTTGTGAGTAGGTCAATATGGAATCGATCACTCCTAGTAAGAGGAGATTACATCTCGTGTATTCTCAATCCTAGATGACTCAAAAAAGTCTTTTGGCCAAAAGCAGGAAGGAAATTAGAAAGAGTTTCTAATACTTCTTCATTGAAGTTATTATTGATTAATTGAGAATCGATATGAATATGTGTTTGAGTTTGACATGATTCTATACTCATGAACATATTCAGGGTGCAAAGATGATCGAAGGATTGAATTGCACGGTAATTTACCATTGAAGGGTAGATTTGATATTTTTATCAAATTTTATATCTTCTGGGTAGTCATGATATATTGCTGTACATCAATCTTGACATATAAATTTTTGACCAAATTAAAGAGTTTAATTCGATTGCCAATTAAAAATAATTCTAATTATTGAACTCAGGTTAGCTCGATTGGACCAAAATCGATTAGATTGAAATCTAATCAAATTTGATCGACTTATACCTGGATCTACTACCAGCTAGATGTGGAACCCAATGGGTCACACACATATAAAAATTAGCCAAGGACCCTTTTGAAAAAGGTTGATTAAAATTTTGGATTCAATCAGGGTTCCGGTAAGCATGCTAGCATGTGTGGAAACTCTTGCTCCTTTGGAGACCAATTTGGTCCCATCCCTTGCTAATTAGCTAGCTCAATTTGGTAAACATTTGGGTTAGGTCATATCATCTAGAAGCAGCTCAAATTGGGGCATGACATCCAATGTTAACACCAATTATGAAGAGTCCAAGTTGTGGTGGACTCTTGGTACAAAACAGGTTCTGCATACAAGTGTTGGCATGGGCAGAAGAAAAAATATTATTTTTTATGGGATTAAAATTATGTGTGATATCTTACATCACCCTCTATTTTGTGGTATACATCTCAAAACATGAGATATATTTTTTCTAAAATTTTTTAGAAAGAGAAAAAAAATTGGAAAAAGAAGGATGTCTCACGTGCGCACGCAGAAGCGTTGTGTCTCTCTGTGATTTGAAGAGTCTTTATCCCTATCAAATGCTTTCAGATTCAAACAAATTTTGGTGATAACATTTTGTATTAGATAAGATATTTTTGATAATATTTTTGAAATTTTTCCAAACTTATCTAGATGCCAAACGGATGCCATAAGTCGGTCCTGATGCCTGCATGCATGGTGATCAGCACTCGCATGAAGAGGTACGAAGATAGCATCCTTCCATGAGAATTTTATCACCATTTTTTAATTTTCTAGAATTTAGATTGAATCTCCAATCCATATGAATTTTTGAAGATTTTTTTTGATTTGAGAATGGACATGAAAACATCTCTTCTTTGGTTGCATGCGCGCAGACCAAGGTGCTGATTGACGTATCATGGATAAGAGTCCTTCTGCTTGAAGGAACTCTTATCTCTGATAATCAGATCAGATATGCCTTTTGGATAAGGCATGTCCCTCTCTTTTGGCATCCCTCTGATAGCTATAAATAGGCCGGGGTGCTAGGTATCTGAGGAATCGAAGAGGGGTTTCCAATTTCTCTCCTGTTGCTCTCCTTTCTTTCTTACAACCTATCTTAGTTTTAGGACAAGGCTTTGGGATTTAAGATAAAGCCTTATCTGGTTCTAACAAGGATTGTAAGGGTCCTATAAAAGGAGAATCAGAAGTCCAGAGGAGGTTCTAAGAGGGTGAGGTCAAGTTCTTGAAGAAACTTGACCGGTACGAGGCTAGTCAAGTTCTAGGGGCTAGAACTCATGAAGCAAGGTGAAGAAGGAGCTCTGTCTTTGATTCAATTTCCGTGTGGATCATCATTGGAGGGCGGACACTTGGACACCTTATAAAAATTAAGATTAATGCTACAGGTATTCTTCTTATCCTAATTTATTTTTATTATGCTTTGATTATTATAGTCAAGAGTTTCTGGGCATTAGGGCTTTCGGTGCATTGGGTGTTTTGAATAAAAATTTTAAACAGCCCTTCCGCTGTGCCACTAAAACTCAATAGTGGTATCAGAGCCTATCTTAATTTATATAATCAAATATTAAATTATTATCTTGATTGTGATCAAGCATGAATTTTTGGTTTGGTTCAAGTCGGGTCAAGGGTTGAATCCGATTGAACATCCAAACCCTATCATATCTTAGAGATATGTTTTAAATATAAAATGCATGATGTATATGTAAAATTTTCTTAGTAGCTTAGTACTCTAATTGGAGTTCATCACCAGACCATCCAGTCATAAGAGCAAGTAGGGTTCAGAGACCCTCTCTTCCTATTCAATAGGGTACTCTTATGGTGTGTAGGGGTGCCACCGTGATGTTCCAAGAAGAAGAACCGTAAAAAGAGTATTTTATATTCATGCATGTTATTAGAACTTTATGCATATATGATATTCTTGAGATATTTAGTTATAATCATATTGTATGATTCTGCTTCTATATCTTAGAGATATAATAAGATGCCATAATTAGTTGTTATGATTATTAAGATACAACTATTATAATGCATTCTTGTGATAGATTGAATTAGGATGTGTTCGAGACCATTAAAGCCCTCATAAAAATCATATTAAGTCGTAGTGTTGTGAACCAGAAGTTGACTAATTTTTTTTAATCGATTAATTAATTGGTGTCTAAGGAGTGTTTCAAATGCAGTGGTTATTTAATTGGTTCCATTGCTGATCTGGCCAATTTTATTGATATCTAAAAAAAGCAATGGGGGGACCCCCACCAATCTTAATACTTTTTTGGCAAATTAGTTTAGTTCGAATCTTAAATGAAGGTAGCTTAGTATTTTAAACACTACTAAGGGCCTTCCTTCATGCTAGGTTAATGTTACATCATGAACTATGGCTAGTTTGTTGTGTTACTATAAGGCTTGTCATAAGGATTGATATAACATAATCCTAACGCATAAAAAATACTTACAGTAATTTTGGATATACTGCTTTGTTGTGCTAACACAAGAGCAATTATATTCGATTTTGACTGTATTGAAATGAAGGGTCTGTTGGGAATAGTGTCCCAAAGCCAATCGTCAGCCTGTTGATGGTTATGCTCTTTCTTGTATTAGTATATAAATTATAAATTAATAAAAGTTATTAATGATATTTTTCATCACAAATTATTTCATCTTCTAATGAACTCCTGTGTTGTGGTGAAGTCCTTAGGACTATTTAGACTCGACAAAGGAGAATTTGTCGTTTAGTCCTTAAACCTGTTCACGACCAAATGATACGTTGTTACCAAGGACAACAACGTTTATCAAGCATAGGTCATTGTGTGCCATATAGGTTGGTTGTCCTCTTAACCAAGGAGTGTGGAGACACTGGTATGGTATACAGGTGAGATGTAAGGGTACATCTGCACTAAACGTGACCGACTTTGGAGCTTTTTCTGCTGTCAAATTTGCTCCGATGGGATATGGGTATAACTGTCCCTCCAACCTGAGACCGCCACGGTGACTTGCAAGCAACTCACTGCACTTAGGTACTGGACTACCTGAATTTTTAATTTAGTGACGGAAGGCTGCTGGGTGTAGTCAAGTACTTGACTTGTCGGTGCATGTATCAAGATGGGATTGATCACTCCAGTTCAGGAGCTGTGTACAGTCGTGTTTCAATTTAGCAAAATCTTAGCCAGGGTAGTCCTAGTGAGGAGTCACAGGACTGTTTAAGTTGAGCACAATTCGGATGATCTAATCAGGGTTGACAGTTTAACCCTGAGTCATCCTATACACAGGGGTCAAAAGGGATGAATTATACAGTAACCATATTCGCGTAAGTTCTGAATGTTGCGATTGTGACTATTCGACCTATCCGGATATCGGGTACCATTACTAGATGGTTACTTTGATTAGTACAAAAATTGATTCCTGTGCTATTAGCTTAGGTTCGAACCTGTGAGGTCACACACATTAGAGGTTCCTATCTGATCTAATGGCTAGTGAAGAGTCCCACTAGACTGGGACCCTTCGACCAAGAGTCCTAATGCTCAGGGACTCTGAGTCCTACATGTTTGAGACTCTGTGATCGAGAATCAGGATTCTCTGATCATGAGTTTCACACATTTTGGATACCAGGGTCAAGAGTCCCACTGATTTGGGACTCTTCAATCAGGGTTTCATATCGATGGACTTTGATGCCCGATTGCCCATCAGATTTGGACACAGTATTTATGAGAGATTTAATTAGTAGTTTGATTGCTAATTAACTCAATTTGATTGAGTAATTATTTTTGGATCATGTCCAATTGAATTGGATTCAGTTGGATTTGACCCGATTAGGTTAAGAGTTGACCTAATCATCGAGGTGGTTTGGTCCCTGATTTGATCAGGGGTTGGACTTAGTCAATTCCTGATTTTTTTAAAATTTTATTGAGCCTAATTAAGCCTAATTGTGTTGGATTTAACTTAGTCCAATTGTGCCTAACCTATTTTAATAAGGTTGGTTCAATTAGGTTGATTTAATATTTGAAACCACCTTGACTTATCTCCATGCGCCACCTCACCTCACCTTACCTGCATCTATTTGAATTCACGAGAAACAAGTTCTCGTGAATTTTCTCCCACGCAGAAGCCTTCCCACACCCCTCCTTTGTGCGCCATTTTGAGTGGATAAAGATGGTTGGTTGGCCATTCAAATTCAAATGAAGTTTGAATTTAAATGGGTAACTAATCTCATGCGCCACCTTATCCACTTGTGCGCCACTTATTCTACATGAGAAAAAATTTCTCGTGTAAATTCTCCATGCACAAAGAACCCACGCCCCCTTCTTCTCACACCAAGAGTGGATAAAGATTGGTTGGTTGGCATTTGAATTCAAATTTGATTTGAATTCAAGTGAGCAACCACCTAGCTTTATCCTCTCACACGATGAAAACACTGTAAAGATGCGGTCTTGCACCATTTTAAATGGAAAGAGAAGGTGGGGCATGCATAGATCTGATTCGAGAGAGAAAGGATGGCATGAGAAAGGCTCTGTGCATGAAAAAAGAAAAGAAAAGAAGAGGAAAGAAAAGAAATAGAAAGGATGCAGGGTTTTTCTGAGAGTACCCTAGGGTTTCTATCCAGGGTTTGGGAAGTGAGAAGGTGAGCTACAAGTGTCGTGAGTCCACCAGAATTTAGGGAGAGCTTCATCACCCTCTCAAGTATCTCTGCTGACGATCCAGAGCATCCGAGGAATCGATAGACACCGATCGAATGAGTTCGATCAGCATCGACCGTCAAAAGGGTTCTGCGACGAACTAGCATTCGTGAGGAGTCGATCAGATCAGGAGCTTCATATGGACAATCCATAGAGGTCAGACATACTGTGTGGCTGCATTGCGATGATTAGACTACAGCGATCAACTACCTGCACGAAGGTAATGTGTTCTGAACACATAACAGTAAAATATTTACTGTAGAATTCAAAATTTTAAATTTAAATGCATGCTATATATATCATATTTAGATCCTTGTGTAGGATTAATACATGTTAATTAATTAGATTAATCAATAATTTCTATTGTAAAATTATAATTTTGAAAAAATTTTAAAATTATCATTTTACCCCTACACTGTTTTTCCCATGAATGGTATCAAAGCAGGTTTTAAAATATGATATACATTTTGTTGGTGCAAAAATCTGCCTGCGTCGGAGAAGCTGGAGTCGAGGGAGTCATGGTCGCCGTCGGGACCTGCAAAGGAAGTCTAAACCAGAGTTGGGGGTGCTCCGGCAAGACCCTTCGACGCTCAAGTCAGTTCTCTACCTCAACAAGAATGGAGTGCTCGAACAAAAATTTTAGCAGAGTTTTTGGGATAGAAATTAGAGCTTAGAGAATAACGTATCTGGGATCCTCCTTTTATAGGCTGAGGGTGCAACAGACTGATAGCGACGTTTGTAACCGACTGGCAGTGGGCCGCTCGGGGTCAGGAGGAGTTTGTTATGAAGAGTAGTGGAGCAAAATCATGGCCATCACCGTGGCCTGCCACGTGGAGGTCTGTTGCGGAGAGTGGAGCAGCGTCCGTTGTCGCAACTTGCCAGAGAGTGGAGGAGCCGTGCGAAATCCGTCGCAGGAAGTGGAGCAAAGTCGTGGCCATTACTGCGGCCTACCAGGGAGTGGTGAAGCTGCACGGTATCCGTCGTAGGAAGTGGAGTAGAGTCATGGCCATTACTATGGCTTGCCAAGGAGTGGTGAAGCTACGCGGTATCCGTCGCAGGAAGTGGAGCAGAGTCATGGCCATTACTGCGGCCTGTCAGGGAGTCTAGGCCTGTCGATCGAAGCTTGGTTGAAGCGTCTGGCGGAGAGAGGCAGCTATCCATCTGAGAGGAGCTCGGATGTTGCTGGCGAGCCTTCTATCGTTGGGTGCTGTTGGGCGTTAATACTACAGGCGAGGGCCATTCGCTGTAGGAGCTCAGTCAGAGGCTTTCCACAGATGAAGTTCGATTTCACGCAGAATTCGGCAGAGGGTCGATCGGTCAGTGGGTGTTGGATGGTGCTGGAGAGATTCATCCGCTGGAGGGGTCTGACTGCTAGAATCCGTGTGTCGTAGGAATTCGTTCGGAATCTGTCCGCTACAGGAGTTCGGTCAGTGTCCGGCTCCCGTAGGAGTCCGGATGAAGACTACCTGCGGCCGGAGTTTGGGGATGAAGTCTGGCTCCCGTAGGAGTCTGGATGAAGACTACCTGCAGCCGGAGTTCGGGGAAGAAGTCTGGCTCCCGTAGGAGTCCAGATGAAGTTTTCCTACAGCCGGAGTTGGGGATGAAGTCCGGCTCCTGTAGGAGTCTGGATGAAGTCTTCCTGCAGTCAGAGTCGGGGACGAAGTCCGGCTCTCGTAGGAGTCGGATGAAGTCTTCTTGCAGTTGGAGTCGGGGATGAAGTCCGACTCCCGTATAAGTCTGGATGAAGTCTTCCTACAGTTGGAGTCGGGGATGAAGTCCGGCTCCCGTAGGAGTCCGGATGAAGTCTACCTGCAGTCGGAGTCGGAGATGGAGTCCGGCTCCCGTAGGAGTCCGGATGAAGTCTTCCTGCAGTTGGAGTCAGGGATGAAGTCCGGCTCCCGTAGGAGTCTGGATGAAGTCTTCCTGCAGTTGGAGTCAGGGACGAAGTTCGGCTCCCGTAGGAGTTTGGATGAAGTCTTCCTTGTTGCTCCTAGATTGATTTTGATGATTACAAAGCAGATTGAAGGGATACAAATATTTTTATTTGAAAAAGTCTTTATGCTCTTCAGGGGAAAAATTGTAATTTTACTAAAATCCTGATTTGATAGTATCATTTGGTAGAACTAATGATTTGTAATCTATTGGTGAAAATTTTATTATTTTTGGACTTATATTTTTGAAGTTATGAATGTTTGAAGTGCATGAGTCGACTCATGAGTCAACTCATGGCACAATGAGCTGATTGGCACGCTAAAATTTCCCTTGGCACGCTGGTTTTTTGGCTTGGTACGACCTGTGAGTCGACTCATGAGTCGACCCACAAGGCATGAGTCGACTCATGAGTCGACTTCTGCTGTTTTGGGCCAAAATATCCAGAAACCCAAATCTCTGATTTTTGCAACAGAGGTCGACTCATGAGTCAACCCCTGAAGCATGAGTCGACTCATGAGTCGACCCCTGCGACGAAAATTATCCGCAACGGCTAGTTTTTTGCCCGTTTTAATTGCCTTTAATGCTCCCTTAAAATGCTCTAACGGCTCTTTTTCTGCCTAAAATATTTCTCTTGTTTCTTAAAGCTATAAAAAGTTTCAAAAGGTGAAAAATAAAGAAAGGTGATCTACAATATACACGAGAGAGAAAGGGGATCCACAAAATACACGAGAGATACAGGTGATCTACAATATACACGAGAGAGAAAGGGGATCCACAAAATACACGAGAGATACAGGTGATCTACAATATACACGAGAGAGAAAGGGGATCCACAAAATACACGAGAGATAAAAGAGATCTACAATATACACGAGAGATACAAGAGATTTTGAAAGAAAAAAGCAAGAGCGTTCAAAAGGGCATTCAAGAGCATTCAAAGAGAGAGTTTTTCAAGCCAACTTTTCAACCTTGATCAAGAGCTCTTTCAAAGCCTTCAAGAAGCCTTCAATCAAAGTTCACCTTCTCCTCAAGCGTTCATTCAACTCTTCATCCACCTTGAGGAAATCCAAAAAGGAGCTTCTTCATTTGAGTAAAGTATTTTTATTGTTATATTCGCTCATTTAAGAAGCTATTCTTGTAATTATTTGTGCTCTAAACTGTCTTACTCTTTGTGAGTAATTGTTCTTGTTTTTGGAGGATTTCCAAAACAAGGGAAGGTTGATCCGAACCTAAAATCGGAGTGTTTTAGGTTGACTTGTACCCGAAAAATAAGTGGACTAGCTTGGGATAGCTAGTGTCGGAGTTTTCGACGTTTGTATTCGGGTTGAATACAAGTATAGTAGATTGGAATTCCCAAGTAGGAGCTTGGGGAGTGGATGTAGGTGCAAGGTTGGCACCGAACCACTATAAATCTTTGTGTTTGTGGTGTGCTTTATTGTTTCTCTTTATTTCTTTATTATATCCTTGCATTCTTGCTTTAGAAAATTAATCTTGAACTAAAGTCTTTCTCCTCATTCATCAAGCTTTTAACAAATACTTTTCATAAGTAATTAGTTAAGCTTAAATTTTTAGAAACCCAATTCACCCCCCCTCTTGGGTTGCATACCTGGGCAACAAGTGGTATCAGAGCCCGGTGCTCTAGCCCTTCTTTGATCTAACAATCAAAGAGCCAAAGATCTATGGCAACCCATGTCGGTACTTCTCTAGCCGAGGGGCAATCTACCAACCGACCTCCACTTTTCAATGGGTCTAATTACACCTACTGGAAAGCTCGGATGAAGATATTCACACAAGCACTCGACTATGATATGTGGAGTATCATAGTGAACGGTCCTCACACACCCACCAAGATTATAGATGGTATGGAGTCAACCAAACTCGAGAAAGAATGGGATGAGGTTGATAAGAAATTGGCACAATTAAATGCTAAAGCTATGAATGTTCTTTATTGTGCACTTGATGCAAATGAATTTAATCGCATTTCTACTTGTGCATCTGCTAAAGAAATATGGGATAGGTTAGAAGTAACCCATGAGGAAACAAATCAAGTAAAAGAGTCTAAAATAAACATGCTTGTGCATAGATATGAATTATTTAAAATAGAGCATGATGAGTCCATAACTGTTATGTTTACTCATTTTACTGATATAATTAATGGTTTAAAGAGTCTTGGCAAATCTTATACTAATAGTGAGCTTGTAAGGAAGATTCTCAGGTCATTGCCAAGAACTTGGGAAGCCAAGGTGACTGCCATCCAAGAAGCAAAAGACTTGAACACTCTACCTCTAGAAGAGCTTCTTGGATCCTTGATGACTCATGAACTTAGCATGAAGCAACATCAAGAAGATGAAGTCAAAAAGAAAAGAACCATTGCCCTCAAATCCACAGCGTCGCCTGATGATGAAACGGATGACTCTGAAGATGAAGAACAGGATGAAGAGATGGCACTCATCACCCGGAGATTTAAGAAGTTTCTAAGAAAAAAGAAACAGGGGATGAGAAAGAAGTCATTCACAAAAGGGGAACAAAGCAAAGAGAAAGAGAAAGATCAACCCCTTATATGCTACGAGTGCAAGAAGCCGGGACATTTCAAATCCGAATGTCCACAACTAAAGAAAGGTCCCAAAAAGTTCAAAAAGAAAGCAATGATGGCGACTTGGAGTGCGAGCGATGACTCAAGCTCCGATGAGGAAACCTCAACAGAACAAGCCAACCTGTGCCTTATGGCACACGAAAATGAGGTAACTTCTGAATCCCCTAGTGAATTTACTTTTGAAGAATTGTATGAAGCATTCTATGATTTAATTGATGAATTAAAGAAACTAGGGATGAAAAACAAAGAACTGAAATTGAAAAATCAGTCCTTAGTGAAACAAGCTGAAAACCTTTCAATTAAAAAATCCACCTTGATTCAAGAAAATCAAAGCTTAAAGAATGAAATTAACAAGCTGAAACCTATAGTAGATAAGTTCACCTTAAGTTCAAACAAACTAAATATGATTCTTGATAATCAAAAAGCTGTATATGATAAGGCTGGACTTGGCTATAACCCCTTGAAGAAACAAAAATTTTTGAAGAATATTTATGTAAATTATTCAAGTAACAAGTCTACAAATATTACTTGTTTCAAATGTGGTAGAATAGGACATAAATCATACACATGCCTTATTAACAAATCTGCAAACACAACTATAAAGAAAATATGGGTTCCAAAAGGAACCATTTTGACTAACCTAAAAGGACCCAAGAAAGCTTGGATACCTAAGACTTGACTTTTGCTTGCAGGTGTGTCTAGCATCCCAAGGAGGAAACAGGAAATGGTATCTTGACAGTGGATGCTCGAGACACATGACTGGTGATGAATCACAATTCATCACGCTTGATGCTAAGGATGGAGGGATGGTCACCTTTGGAGATAATGGCAAAGGAAAGATCATCGGGATAGGTAACATTGGTATCACTCCCTCCAAATACATTAAAAATGTTTTGTTAGTTAAAGGTTTAAAGCATAACTTACTTAGCATTAGTCAATTTTGTGATAAAGGGTATAAAGTTGTTTTTGAATCATCTGTTTGCATTGTGACTAGTCCTATTAACGATGGCATTAAATTTATAGGACATAGGCATGGCAATGTTTATATGGTAGATTTGAATGATTTAGCCAAATTAGACATGCAATGCCTAGTATCCTTGAATGCTAAAGTTAATGAGACTAGTTGGCTGTGGCATCGTAGACTTGCACATATTAGCATGCATTCTCTTTCAAAATTAATTAAGAAAGAATTAGTTCTTGGTTTGCCAAAACTGAATTTTGAAAAGGATAGAATTTGTGATGCATGCCAATTAGGTAAACAAACTAGAGTTTCATTTAAATCCAAAAATATTGTTTCAACTTCTAGACCTTTAGAGCTCTTGCATATGGACTTGTTTGGATCATCTAGAACCACTAGTCTAGGAGAAAAATGATATGGTTTTGTAATTATAGATGATTACTCTCGTTTTACTTGGGTTTTTTTTTGGCACACAAAAATGAAACTTTTCATATTTTCACTAAATTTCACCGAAAAGTCACTAATGAAAAAGGGTTTTCAATTCAAAATATTAGAAGTGATCATGGAACTGAATTTGAAAATCAAGACTTTGAAAATTTTTGTGATGAAAATGGAATTGGCCATAACTTCTCTGCTCCTAGGACACCCAACAGAATGGGGTAGTTGAAAGGAAAAACAGAACCTTAGAAGAAATGGCCCGTACCATGCTTTGTGAAAGCAACCTTCCAAGATATTTTTGGGCGGAAGTAATTAACACAGCATGTTACATTTTAAATTGTGCTTTGATTAGATAATTTTTAAAGAAAACCCCCTATGAACTTTGGAAAGGAAGAAAACCAAATATTGCATATTTTCATATTTCTGGTTGCCGATGTTTTGTATTAAATAATGGCAAAGAAAAACTTGGTAAATTTGATGCAAAATCAGATGAAGCAATCTTTCTAGGTTACTCCTCCACTAGTAAAGCATTTAGAGTTTTCAACAAAAGAACTTTAGTAGTTGAGGAGTCCATACATGTTGTTTTTGATGAATCTAACGATCTTCCTTCAAGGAAGAATGAGGGTGTTGATGATGCAGATCCACTAATAGAAGGTATGAAGGAGATCACTCTGAAAGATTCAGCAACTCCAGAAGACAAAGATCAAGAAGACAAACAAGATGAGAGAGGTGAAGAAATTTAAGAACAACCTCAAGGTACAAATGACCTACCCAAGGAATGGAGGTATGTTCACAACCACCCTAAGGAGTTAATTATTGGTGATCCTATGCATGGGGTAAAAACCAGTTCTTCACTTAGAGATGTAGTTAATCATTGTGCTTTTGTATCTCATCTTGAACCTAAAACTTTTGAAGAAGCTGAAAATGATCATAATTGGATTAATGCAATGCAAGAGGAACTTAATCAATTTGAAAGAAATAATGTTTGGACCTTAGTATCAAGACCTAAAAATTATTCAATAATTGGCACAAAATGGTCTTTAGAAATAAATTAAATGAGCATGGTAATGTAATTAGAAATAAAGCAAGACTGGTTGCTAAGGATATAATCAAGAAGAAGAAATTGATTTTGATGAAATCTTTACACCTGTTGCTAGATTAGAAGCTATTAGACTTCTACTTGCATATGCTTGCTTTATGAAATTCAAATTATTTCAAATGGATGTTAAAAGTGTATTTTTAAATGATATATTGCTGAAGAAGTATATGTAGAACAACCCCCCGGATTTGAAAATCATGCTTTTTCTAATCATGTCTTTAGATTAAATAAAGCTTTATATGGATTAAAACAAGCACCTAGAGCATGGTATGATAGGCTAAGCAAATTTCTACTAAATAATGATTTTCAAGAGGTAATGTAGATACAACCCTCTTTATATTAAAGAAATCAAAATGATATGCTAGTTATACAAATTTATGTTGATGACATAATTTTTTGGGTCTACTAATGAATCCCTTTGTCAAGACTTTGCTAAGCTTATGCAGGGGAGTTCGAGATGAGCATGATGGGAGAACTCACCTTCTTCCTCGGACTCCAAATCAAACAATCAAAAGAGGAATCTCCATCACCCAAAGCAAGTACACCAAGGAACTACTCAAAAGATTTGGAATGGAGAACTGCAAACCAATTGGCACACCAATGAGTCCCTCATGTAAGCTTGACAAGGATGATGAAGGTAAATGTGTAGACTTAAAATACTATAGAGGTATGATTGGCTCATTATTATATTTAACTGCAAGTAGGCCTGATATCATGTTTAGTGTTTGTTTATGTGCTAGATATCAATCTAATCCTAAAGAATCTCATTTGAATGCTGTTAAAAGAATCCTTAGATACTTAAATGGTACTCAAACTCTAGGGTTATGGTACTCTAAGGACTCACAAATTGATTTATTAGGATATTCAGATGCTGATTTTGCTGGATGTAAATTAGATAGAAAAAGCACAAGTGGAACTTGCCAATTTCTTGGAGTTAACCTAATCTCATGTTTAGCAAGAAAGTTTAGCAAGAAACAAAA